>NC_092339.1:354170000-354417500 GCF_046630445.1 Rutidosis leptorrhynchoides
CGATGATATCTTAGAATTTCTAATATCAGAGGATGATGCAGAATATTGACCGCAAGGGTTTAGAGTCAGGAGCAAGGTATTCGTTAATGACTTCAGCAGATACTGAATCATTTAGATTCTTTGAAGGCAGGTTTAGTCCTTGTGATTTTTCCACAGCCTCCTTCATACTTTGCTCAATCTGTTTTCCAGTTCCAAACCTTCTCTTTTTCTGAGCTTTGCCAATACACTATTCTTTATCATCAAACTTTTGACTATTACGGTTGTCTACAGTTTTCTGCTGCTTCATTCAGCTTTTCCAAAACTTCAGAGAACTACATCGTAGATTGGGGTGTTTTTTAGAAACTTCACATTCGCAGTAAGTAAGTCTAAGAGATAGACGTTATATGTATTTATAACTGTTGGCGTAGACGTGCTGCGAGATTTTCAAAATACTGATTGCTGATTCTCAGTAATTGGTATGAAAATTCTTGTTATTAGATGCGGATGACTAAATGATGGGATTTCGATAAATATAATGATTTTTCAGAAAATCAAAGATTAGTGAAACTGTTGGTAAGTTTATTGCTAATGTGGCGAGATATGAAAGGTTCCCCAGTAACAATGATGGAGGGTTAATCGTTATAATAAGGCTTATCCGAATGAACAATTGAAGGTGATTTGCTGGAACTGTGACAAAACTGTCTATTTTGGAAAGGGATTGAAAAAAATTATTTTAGCTAATAAATGTCAAAGAGTTTGGCACGGATACGTGTTAAACTATGACTTTGGTTTCAAAAGTTTTTCAGGTACATAACTGTGGGCAGTATGTGGTTGGATCATCATCTCGATTGTTCATTATTTGAAGTGTCTTCAGAAATTTCGGAGGGTTTGAACATAGATTGTAATCGTTAGTATACATATGATGTTCTAACACAGTTTTGAAGTCAAAGTATAACTTTAAAAGATGTAGGAATTCTAAGAGTGATGATACAGGTTATATCTTGAATTGAATTTTGCGATTTCAAAATCAGAATATGTAATTGAAATTGAACGAGTATGGTTGTTCTGATTTCTATGAATATAGGGGATGATTACTGAATCAGATTCGAAGAATTGTGACCTATTAATTATGAATTTATATATCTCTCGGGTATTACCTACCCGTTAAAAAAAAAAATTCACAATTAATATTTTGTACCAAAGAATTTTTATTACAGTCTTTATGAAAATATGTATATTTTCTTCAGATGTAACATAGATTTAATGAGTTAATATTAAATTAAACTCATTTAATTTACAGTTGAAACTACAATTAAGTAATCCTTTAAACTTTAGAAATTACAAAAGTATTTTTTCAATATAATTGAAATTATGAATTAATACTTTGCGTGATGTTGGTGTTCGTGGAATTCTTGTGAACTTCGCAAGGTACGAATGATGTTGTCTGAAAAGTTTCGAGTACAATGATGATGAAAGTATAAAATCAAACATATATTTGAATAATACACTTGATCTATTATGAAATAGAATTAATTGAATTGAAATAGAGATTGTAGTTATCGATGGTTAATTTGCTGACGAAAAATGTACATCATAGCATATTAGTAATATGAATTAACCGAGTAGTTAAGATTCACATATAATAGCCAAGTACGGAAAGACTTATTATGGTTTAAAAATTTATATATATAAGATATTCATATAAATCCTTCAGTGGAAATGAGTTAATACTTCATAACTCGTTGATATGACATACTTGTTGTTGTTTTATAATGATGTCCACGGTGATTCTTGAACTATCGGAGCTGGTGATGTTATAGGTGTTGCTAGTGCTGATGATGCTGACGGTACTGACGGTGCAGGTGATGCTAACGGTACTGTTGATGCTGCAAATAAAACAAGTCCAACTTGTAAATCACGCACCATTCTTGTCAGGGTTTCTATTCTTCCTTCTATCATTTTGGTTCATTCATCTGATTTTCTGGTTAAGGTTAGAATAGATAATCTCTAAGACTTTAGAGATTAAATAATCGCCGTAGAACATTTCTCCAATGAAGTTATGAATCAATACTTCATCGATTATTGTTGTTAGTACTCCTTGGTATCTATGATGAGTATGATGTTGATGCTCGTGAAACAGTTTATGATGTTAAAGCATGGGATGTGGATGTTGTTGATGGTGGTGATGGTTCCGTTGGCATTGTTGATAGTGGTACTGGTTATGCTGCTGGTGCAGCTGATGGTATTTGTAACCTTTGCACCATATTCTCCAAAGCCACTACCCGAGCGCGAAGCTCGTTGACGTCTTCTATTACACCGGGGTGATTGTCGGTTCGGACGAGCGGATAAATAAAATCTAGAATTTGATGTAGTATATAATCGTGACGAGATACTCTAGAAATGAGAGAGAAAATAGTGTTTCGAACAGGTTCACCGGTAAGTGCTTCAGGTTCTTCGCCAAGAGGGAAATGTGGTGGATGAAAAGGATCACCTTCTTCTTGTCTCCAATGACTGAGGAGGCTACGAACCCATCCCCAATTCATCCAGAATAGATGATGGCTGATTGGTTGATCCATTCCGGTCACACTGCTTTCGGAGCTTGATTGGGATTCCATTTCGGAATCCGAAGGACTTGAACTGATGACGATTTCCATTTCGTACGTTTGAATAAAGGATTTTTCGATATGAGATGATTTTCTGGCTATCGAATGGTATTCTAATTACATAGAATATCTATATATATAGAGCAAAAGATTTCGTAGATTACGTAGGAATTTACGGAATATGTCAGGCAAAATTTACAGTAATAGATACGCTATGGTATGATTTAGCAGATAAGCTAAGATATGGATTTTGTCTATACACTATTCATGCAATCAATGCAATAAGATGTGTCTAGACTAAGAATGATAAACGAGCAATTACCGACAAATAAGATAAGCAAAACTTTTGACATGCAGACACGGTCGAAGTCCAGACTCACTAATGCATCCTAACGACTTATCAGTTAAACACACTAATATAGACCTAGTTCACTAAGAACACCGCTCTGATACCACATGAGACGACCCGTTCTAATCCGAAAAGACGAATACAACAACATAAGATTACATCGTGAGGTATTTGACCTCTATATGATACATTTTACAAACATTGCATTCATTTTTAAAAGACAACCTTTCATTACATCGAAAGTAGACCTGCATGTATACCATTTCATAATATCCAACTTATAAATGACCTAATCTGTCATTTACTTAATAATAATCTTTATTGAACTCAACAACTTGAATGCAACGTCTTTTGAAATATGCCATGAATGATTCCAAGTAATATCTTTAAAATGAGCAAATGCACAGCGGAAGATTTCTTTAATATCTGAGAATAAACATGCTTTAAAGTGTCAACCAAAAGGTTGGTGAGTTCATTAGTTTATCATAATCGATCATTTCCATAATTTTAATAGACCACAAGATTTTCATTTTCATTTCTCATAAATATACATCTCATGTCAGGCATTTCGCAAACTGCATAGAGATAAAAATCATTCATATGATGAACATCTGGTAACCGACATTAACAAGATGCATATAGAATATCCCCATCATTCCGGAACACCCATCGGACATGATAAAATCGAAGTACTAAAGCATTCCAAATTCCAGAATGGGGGTTGTTAGTTCCCGTAGATCTACCTTTAGGATTCGCGTCAATTAGGGGCCAGTTCCCCAATTCTTAGGCTACCAAGCTAAAAGGGGCATATTCGATTTCGATCATTCAACCATATAATGTAGTTTCAATTACTTGTGTCTATTTTGTCAAACATTTATAAAAGCGCATGTATTCTCAGTCCCAAAAATATATATTGCAAAAGCATTTAAAAAGGGAGTAATGAAACTCACAATACTGTATTTTGTAGTAAAAATACATATGACGGCATTAAACAAGTACAAGGTTGGCCTCGGATTCACGAACCTATATTAATTATATAAATTTATATGTTGGTCAATATCTGTCTAACAATTTAGGTCAAACTGTAGTGTATCACAATACTAATGCTCGAGACTAATATGCAAAAGTCAACAAAAGTCAATTTGACTCAAAAATGATTTCCAAAATTTATACATGATTATTATATAGTTTAAATATCGTCGTTTTATATTTTTAAATATATTTTTAAAAGGTTTATTAGAATAAATAATATAATTCATTCTTTTAATAAATAAAATTTTATATTAAATTATACTCTTATATATCTTAAGTAATAAAATTTATAAAGTTCATTTAATATCATAAAATATAATGATAGGTATTATTAATGTAATTATATTACGTGTAGTAAAATATCTTTGTATTACATATTTATTTGATAACATAATATTGATAATAACAATAATAATTATAAGTTGTATTATTTTGTAATAATAATAATTATTATTCTACTAATAAAATAACTATATTTATATTTACTAAAAATGATATTAAAATAATAATTTTTATTAATAATAGTACTAAGCTGATTATAATAATGATATTTTATAATAACAATGATATTTCTATTAAAAATGATAATTTTAGTAAAAAATGATAGTTTAGTATTAATAATACTTTTAATAAAAATAAAATGATAAAAATAATAAGAATGATAATTTTATCTAATTCGATATCTTACAATATTTTAATTTCATCATGATACTCATACTCATTATTTCTCAATCGATTCGTTTTATAGCTTTTAATCATCTTTTATGTCGCGTTCATATTAATGATAATAATCATAATAATTAGGTGTTACTAATTTTAGTTTTAATTATAATAATACTACTGATAATATTAATGATAATACTAATAACTATTTTAAGGACAATAATTATAATAATACTAATTATAACTTTAACGATAATAACGATAGTAAAAAAAATAACAATTTTTAATGATAATGCCTTTTATTGATAATGATAATAATAATAATAATAATAATAATAATAATAATAATTAGGTAAAAATTATAACGGCGATAATAATAATAATAATTTTTTAATAATAATACAAAAATTCAATTGACTATAACTTCTAATCCGTTCATCGAAACCATTCGATATCTAAATGAGAAGTTCTTAATTTTTCGCTAGCTTTCCAATGACATGCATATCTTATACCTTTTCTCAACCGCATATGTAACTACTTCAGGATTCAACATAGCCTATCTAATGACAATATCAAAAAAATACAAGCATGCATAATCCTATATACTCGAGCAGTGGTCAGGGATACACTATTAATATGTAAAAGTTAAATTATGAGTGCTTACGTATCAATATTGAGATTCAATATTGCAGGAAGGTACGTAGACGCAACGGAGATGATAAACACCAAATTGACCTTACGAGCATGTCCATGAACCATACCCATCACCTCCATTGCTATAACCCATAATTTCCTTAGCCCTATCCTACTCGAAAACCAGTTTTGAAAATAACCCACTCATGACCTCGTCGTAGTATTTTATGTATAATACTAATAATAATTACTCCTAATACTACTAATAATAATCATATGACTAATAATAATAATAATAATAATAATAATAATAATAATAATAATAATAATAATAATAATATAAATAATAATAATAATAATAATAATAATAATAATAATAATAATAATAAGAACAGAGGGAGTAATATATCGGTGATATATGTGTGTGTGTACCAGTGAATAACCCGTTCGATTTATAGATGTGTTCAACATTTTGAATCCATGCGATCGCATGGAGTCTCTTGGGTTAAATCATGCGATCGCCTGATGTAGGAATCCAGCTCATAAATCACGAATCCAAAGCTGCCGATGATTTTCTTTGTAACATATGCTTTATATATATATATATATATATATATTATTTAATATATAATATATTTAATCTTTAGAATTAATTAAATATTATATTATATTCTCGTGCATAGTTGATTTGTAATTTTAGCACCGATGAATTGTACGTTGTCACTCGACTCATGTCCCGCTTTCGGTTTTTCGAACGAAGTTTCGTACGCTGAGAAAATCAATACTTTACGTTTCGTGATGAGTACCTTTATAAATAATAATACTTAATTCAATGAAAAACTAACCCACTCAAAGTGTAACCTAATCATTCGAGTGTTGTGTTCATTTGCTTATATAAATCAACGTCTCATTGTTTACCAAAATGTATTATTTTAAATCGAAACGTTTTATGAGTAAATTAATATATATATATATATATATATATATATATATATATATATATATATATATATATATATATATATATATAAATATTTATATTTTCATTTTGAATTATAAATTTATACATAATATATATGTTTGAAATATTTATCTAATAATAAGATTTTTAGTTTTTCCAAAATAATCATATTTTAAAGATTATTATATATAATCATTTAAATAATAAAATTTACTATGTTGTATTACGTTTACGTTCTTGAAACGCTATATATATTTATAATATAAAGCTTAAATTCTTCTAATTTTATAAAATCAATTTATCCTTATAAAATAATACATTGTAATAACTCAGTTTTTGAAATCGTTTTCTCACATTTGAAAATAGATCACTCGAATATTATGAAATCCAATTCTCCACTAACTTTTGTCCAACGTTCGTCAATTGACACATTTGTTCTTACATGTAAATCACTTTACCAAATATTCCGAATACTGCTAAAAAGAATAGATTTCTTAAATCAAAGTGGACCTTTCAACAGAGACTCGTAATCATACAATGCATCTGATAAATCAATCATTTGATATTATCTCCTAATTCCATCGATAATCATATTAAAACAATTACGCTCATTTAAAGTATTATACGTTTAATACTTTGTTAACGTTCTCAAGTTATAATATATATACGTATATATATATTCATATTCAATTATATAATGGTTCGTGAATCGTCGAAATTTGGTCAAGGTTAAATGAATGTATAATCACAGTTTCAAATTCTTGTGATTCAATATAACAGACTTTGCTTATCGTGTCGGAATAATATAAAGATAAAGTTTAAATTTGGTCGGAAATTTTCGGGTCGTCACAACTACACCCCATGAACACACGTACAAACTTTAAAGCATATTGTACAACCTTCATATCATAATTGTATTTTAATTTTTTTTAAAAATAAAAGACATTTGTTATTACTAATAATAATTATTAAAAATATAAATACTCAATTTTTAAGTAAATTTTATTATTATTATTATTATTATTATTATTATTATTATTATTATTATTATTATTATTATTATTATTATTGGAGTATTATATAATTATTATACAAATATAGGTTCTCTTTACATGATTAATTACGTTATATATGTATTTAAAATACATGTTTCAATAAAAGGTTGTAGTGTAGACTTTTATGAAAAGAAAAATATTAATTGTGATGAAAATTAGAAGATGGTGGTGGGAAAATAAATGTAGTTCATTTATTCTGAGCAATCTAAGTGTGACGACCCGGAAATTTCTGACCAAATTTAAACTTAATCTTTATATGTTTTCGACACGATAAGCAAAGTCTGTAATATTGAAATTTCAAAAACTTTGAACTTTGTTTATGTAATCAATTACCCTCTGACTGTGCTCGACAATTCACAAACGATTGTTGTAAATAAATATGTAGATATATAAATGTAAACATAAATAATAATTTGAAATTATAAAATATAATTTAAACATTAGATTTAAATATGTAAAATAATATACAAACTAATTAAGTGTAATTAAAAAGGTATATATATATATATATATATATATATATAAAATATAATTTCTATGTATAATTATTATCATATGTATATTGTAACATATATAAAATTTATAAATAGTAAGTATTCAATAAAAGTTATCATATGATACATTATATGATGTTACATAATCAATAATATAGAGTGCTTCATTATTATCATATGTATTAATAATATTAATGTTATTATTATTGTTACAAGTTTAAGTAAAAAGTTATGATTATTAAATTTAAGATATTAAATAGAAAAAATATTATAAGGATAATTGAAGATAAAAACTTTAATTATTGTTATGATTACTTATTATTGTTGTTACTAAAAATCATCATCCTTAATAATATTAATATTATCATATTATTATTATTTATCATATTATTATTACTTCCATTATTATTACTAATATTAAAATTTATATTAATACTTGTGTTATTAGTATTACTAATTCTAATATGAGATATAAAATAAATAAATTTTGATAAGTATAAGCTATTATGTTATTATTATTATAAATATCATTAATATCCTTATAACTAATATTATTTTAAGTATCATTAATAATATTATCATTTTTATGATTACCTTTATAAATATTATTACAATTAATATCATTAATATTACAATTGTTATTATTAGAAAATAATGCAAACTCATATTTTTGTTATCATTAATAATATTAGTTTTATTATTATTATTAGTATTTTTGATTATAAGTAATATAATTATAATTATTAAATATTAATTCATTATTTATTAATATCAATTATTTAAAAATCGTATATATTGATTTGGTAAATCAGAGTTGTTCCAATGTCATTCTCTATCTGTTGTCAATTGATAAATTCGTACAAATCACTGCTCAATCCCTGGAACCAGTCCAAATTCTGTTAAGCATCAGTTTCACCTTTTTATATTTTTTATTTTTGTCCTTGATGACAAACCCGGTCGATGCCAATTCAGGAGATAATGTGATCACTACAAGTTGTTAGGGAATACGATATGCCTCACATTATCAACTATCAACCTCAAATATCCTTTACAGTTTTTCAGATAGTCGAATTTAATCAAAAAGGGGGAAGAACACAGGTAACTACCCTGTTCTTGGGTAAATTTTCAAACAGCTTAATTACGTAACAAATTCCAAAAATTAGAAATGCAGAGTTACTGGAGATCATGTTTTCAAACTATCTGAAAAGTTTCAAGTTTTAATTTTTCATAACGGATTCAAATTTTGTGAGTCAAAGTTCAAAACCAAAAGTCAACATATTTGTTCATGAAGAAATTCAAGTTCGATTTTGTATTTCAGATTAAATTAATGATTCATAGAGTTTGTATGGATGATATGAAACTTCTTTTATGTTGAAAACAAAAGCTAAAAATGTCTTAAAATCAAAAATCGATGTTAGAGTTTTCCTTTGTTCTTCGATAAGCTGTGACAATATTCTTTTTTTAATTTTTAATTTTTGTGTCTGTTGAACTAAGCTCCTCCTTACAGCGTAATCTCGTTTCGATTTTAATTATAATTCAAGTCTTAATTCAATTATTTCAACGAATTGTTAGTTTGTCGAATTATGTTAAGAAAGATGAAGGAGATGAAATTTAGAAAACTGAAAATACGGGTTAAATATAAATGTAATACGGATTATAATAAGAAATTAGAATTGGAGCATTGGTTAGGGGAGGTGTCGGGTGTTCGAGAGGTCGCGGGTTCAATCCTGGCTTGGGGTAGTTTTCTTTTTAAAGGGTCCTTAAGGTAGTTTCCATTTCTAATTTTGATATTGTTATTATTATTCTTATTATTATTATTATTATTATTATTATTCATTTGTTATAATTATTATAAGTATTAGTATTATTATTATTATTAGCATAATTATAAGTAGTGTAATCTTTATTATTATTATTATTATTATTATTATTATTATTATTATTATTATTATTATTATTATTATTATTATTATTATTATTATTATTATTATTATTATTATTATTATTACTAGTGGAATACCCGCGAATTCGCGGGGCTTTGTGAGGGATGAATCCCATTGATTTGTTCCAATAACTATATATATGTTAAATAGTATTTTTTTCGGCAAAAATAGTAGTATATATATATATATATATATATATATATATATATATATATATATATATATATATATATATATATATATAAAGATCAAATGATCCGGAATTACAACCTTTAAAAAAGTTCTGATGAACTGCATACAGACTCGTATAATAAATCGAGACCAACCACATTAGAGGGCTAAAAACAAACACCATTACACAAACATCACCGGATCTAAACATACAAATACATACACCTGACCCAAACCCAAACTCTGCTTCCAACACACATCGAGAATCTCACTTCATCAACGCCCACTAGGAAACTCAAGAACACTAATCCCGAGACCTAATTTTTCGAAGCCAGGAAAGTTAGCAACGTCGGCAACAACATCGGGCCCACCTAAATAGACACAATGACGGGAAAAATGGAATGAACGCGAGCAATCGTGCAACAACCAACCAGAATCATCCACAAAGCCAGACCATAGAGAGATCAAGTCCATGATTGCCAAATTTTCTGAATTTTCTAAAACAAACACATCACCGGCACCGGTCAGACACCGACAATCGCCAACAGTCATTAGAGACAATAATAGCCTCCAGCCGCAACCGGCCACCACCAGCAGCCAAGGCCCGCCAGTAGCAGCCTACAGTAACCGTATAATCATAAAAACATCCAACAACCATCAACAATTCGTCAACTCTGACCACAACCTTCAACAGCCGCCATCAGCCGCCACCAGCCGCCGGACATCGCCAGACGCCGCTAGCAGCCGTCAAAAGCATAGGAACTGTAGCAACTGTACACACACCTCAGGCCACTCAAATAAAGTCATTCTCCAAAAAAAAATCCAGCACCCACCCACAGTGGCCATAGAGTTCTGACAGAAACTCGCCGCCTACGACCACCTAGGAAAGGTAACGTATTGAGAATGACCAACACAGTAAACCCAGGCCAACAACCACCAAATACAGAGCTCCCAACAAATACCCCCCGCAAACTGAACCGGATCACAGATCCAATGAAAAAACCACCGGATCTCCGCCTGCTTTCCGGAAAAGAGGACGGAGAAGATAACAGAGGTATGCACGAAATCAGGAAGTCAAGGAAGAAGTAGTATATTTATTAAACGACGAATAGAAACACGATGAAATAGTATTTGCTAGGTTTATAATAACTTGATTCAATTAACGTAGCAGTGTTACATGAATTATGATCAATGTAGATTTTTTGCAAATTAAAACAATATACATATACATATACATATACATATCGATTTTAGACTATAGTTTATTGGTTACTTGGCCACGAGAAGATCCAAGGGAATTCGCGGAGCTACTTTATGGGATTAAGCAAGCATTAGTTAGAAACTACTTAATGTGAAACATTATATTATTTACGTGGTTTTCAGTAAATAACACAATCATAGAATATTGCTATATAGTTGTTGAGTAAAAGTTAACAAATAAACCCATAAAGCATCCGTCTAAAAAGATTATGTATTTCAAAATTTCCCACATTATTGTATAATTTACCTACATTAATGAAACCTAATTAATCCTTCGTTACCCATATTGGCACCTGCTATATGTCACTAATTTAGTAGGAGATAATGTATGTAATAATAAGTTTGACATTAAGATAGGGTGATTGAAGGATTGACTACACAATGGTAGTAACAGTGTAGTTGATTTTGCATAATTTAATATTATTCTAGCAAATCATATGGATCTCTATATGAATAAAAGTTTATTTCATATCCTAGTGAGAATGCATTTTAAAATATTAAGGACAAAATCCTATTAAACAGACAACAAACATGATGAGTCTAAAATGATTAGCATATATGGAGTAACATATTATTTGATTACCTACATTCTGACTCCAAATCTAAGTGATATTTACTTTCATTTTAAAACATTACTTGCACCTTAAGTTGCTCAACCAAAGTTGTGATTAGTTGATATGGTCCATGAGCATTCCAACATTTATGTGTTTAGTATCTAGTTAACATGATTATCGAATATGCAGCTTCAAAAGCAACTGAAATCAAAGAAAAAGCAAATTTAATGATTAAACTAATTAATAGGATGAAACTAAGATCATCACTAAGGGCAAGTTACTGATTTATAAGGACACCAACAACTTCAATCAAGACTATAAAAAGTCAACGCTGCAATTACAATACAAAAGAACATATATTTATATACTTACCTGGGTGATCATCTCATGTTTAAGAACTTTTTCTTTATCAAGAATCTTGATAGCAACATTGTCACCAGTTTCAACATTTCTAGAAGGTTTGACCTTTGCAAAATTTGATTCACCAAGTATTCTTCCAACTTCATACCTACCAACTCTTGTTTTTTGATGGCCTTGAAGATGCCAAAGTCGATTCACCAAGTATTAATTACATATACCATCCATGTTTCAAACAAAAATTAAACAAATATAATTGCTAATTAAATATCAAATCTCTTCTTTTTACAGTTGATGTTTGCTATACAGTAGCAGCCCGCCTCCCATATTGACACACGTTTAGACTTTAAAACCTATTTAGATTCAACAAATCCGGACATAGCATATACTGTTTGAAAGTTTGTCGTGGATACTTTCTACCCCAAACTTTAGTTTCCATCAAAACTCAACCAATTTTAACTTGTGAACCTACAAATTAGGTCCGAGAGTGATTTTAACAATTTTACCCAAATTGACATCAAATTTAGTTAACGACCCATATTGTTATCGAATG
Source organism: Rutidosis leptorrhynchoides (assembly GCF_046630445.1). Classification (NCBI taxonomy): domain Eukaryota; kingdom Viridiplantae; phylum Streptophyta; class Magnoliopsida; order Asterales; family Asteraceae; genus Rutidosis; species Rutidosis leptorrhynchoides. Next base: position 354,182,608 of record NC_092339.1, read on the forward strand.
TACACAGGTGACCCCAAATCACTCCACAACTCTAAAATGACTTTATAATCCTGTTGGCAACTTCAAATTTCCAAAAAATAATGTAAACGGGTCAGAATGGACAATTATGACCCAAATGGATCATGATTTCCCACTTTAACCAATATAAGTTCAAGAATCGTTTTCAAAAAAACAAAACCTGCCAATACACCGTAAACGACATGCTACACATGTTTAACCCAACAAATACCCGGTTTGACACTATATAGTTCAAACGGGTCAAGGGGTGAAAACGGTTAATTAATACAATTTTAACTCTATAACAACAAAACAACTGATATTTCGTTTCAAAACTTGAAGTTTTACATTTCAAAATATATGTGTCTCATTTTTTGGCTGCTAATGCAAAGAATAGTAATATTGGTATCTCGAAAGCCACACGAAAAACACAAATGTAAGATTTTGAAAAGCTTCACAAATCGTGTTACCTTATATTTTTGTCCTGGTATGAGTGGGTGTGCTCATGTACTTTGTTCATCATACCATTGATAAAATTATCTTGACTCTGTTTGAAACAAAGATCTTAAACTGATGACCACATGATCTTACACAACTGTGACACTGATAGTTGTAAATAACTGAATCCACAAAGGAAGCTATAAAGATGGTACACTAAATATTGAATAAAGCAATAAATGAAACAATTATCAATTAACTACCAAATAGAAAATTTCAAAATTAAGGCTACCAAATTTTATCAATATAGTATCACATCAACATTAAATAACAATATAGTATGACTTCAAGAAAGCATTTGACTAGGTTATGGTGGGGAGAAAAAGTAGATACCCAATGGGAAAAAAAATGTTTTGCGACTGTATTGAGAAACTTGATTAATTAATAATGCCATTTATGCTTTCCTAATTAGAATATGAAGACTATCATTTTACTAACAAAGTTCTTATAATCAAATTTGATGTATTAATTAGTTATAACTTCTTTTAATACATAGAAAAATAAGCCTTGAAGGGTCAATCCCACGACCCATATATAACCACAAAATTATCCATTCCCAACAGAACCCAATAAGACCACTACCCAGCCAGTCAATGCCTTGCCCATATTGCCCCTACATACAACAATATGAAATCAATATGTACCAGTTGCCTGTACTGGACTTAAGAGATATCGGTGCTAGGTGTGGTAACCAATGCAAGTTTCCAACCAGTTTCAAACTCTTTCGCTTGCATACCAGACCCTGTAGACGTAGTATCATTTTGAAGATGATGATGGTGTATGCCCGGTTGTAGCTCCTTCGTCCTGGAAGCAAGCAACAACAAAATCCACAATAAATTTAAATACTATTCCTCAATTCTAACCAAGTAACCAACACACTTGCACACAGAGAAAAATGCAAACCAAAACCATAAAATAAATAAATTTTTAAAAATCAACAACATTCTTTTTGAGTGTCAAATTGAGTCAATTTTGAAGGTTGATATGAAATGTTCTAATTGCATAAACTTCAAAGGTTGATATTAAATGTTCTAATTGCCTAAACTTCAAAAACTCTTAAAACATAAAGGCTAAAAAAACATAAAGGCTAAAAAAACATCATTGACAATGTTTAATTCCTGTAAAGTTAACGGCTTGCATCAAAAATATCAGAAAGAGAAGGAGAAAAATATACCTCAGAGTTACATTGTTTATCTGATGACGGGATATCAAAAGGGACCTGAAAGTTGAGATACAAAAATAAACATTTGCAAAATCACATAAACACTCATTTCTATCCCATTGCCCGACCCAACTCCCACATATTCATCATCACAGCCTCTCTTTCTAGAATCTTACTCATTGAGAGCTGCAAACTCGAACAGATCAGACAGTTAACAATACAAAACTATTTGTATACAACTACACCGCAGCCTACAACCACCACAACCAAATTCCATCGCGAACCAATTACAAATCAACACCAAAATCTATAAATATATAAATTGGTGTAAATGCTGATAAAACTTCAGTAATTCACACGAAATTAACAAAATGCAGTACATTTAAAAAAAATTACTTTTAAGACGTTTGTATCTGATTTTGCATTGAAGGCAAGGGTAATTGATAGTGCTCCAAATGAACATATATTTAGTAGCAATATCCTCCCAATATGTAAATTATTTAGTTGTAATTGTCCTATTTTAAGTTTTAATCGTTTATATTAAATAAGTGCGAAGACAAAAGGCGAAAATGACGATTTGAAGACGCAAATGACCAAAAAGCTCAAATGTACAAGATACAATCCAAGTGGTTCAATTTATTTATGAGAAACGTCTAAAAATGACAAAAGTACAAGTTGCGGAACGCAAAGTACAAGATATTAAATTATACGAAAGGACGTTCGAAAATTCGGAACCTGGACCTGAGCCAACTATCAACACCCGACGCAACGGACCAAAAATTACAAGTCAACTATGCACAAGAATATAATATAATATTTAAATAATTATATAAATTATTTATATATTATATATATTTAAATAAAACGTCGACAAGCAAGAAGACAAATCAAATGTGGCTGGATCCAGCTGGCCATTCGATTGCATGGCCTGGAAGGCAAAAATCCATGCGATCGTATGGGGCCAAAATCCTGGCCACATCTATAAATAAGCAACGAGTTTGGCCAGAAAAAAACACACCACAATATATATTACTCCCTCTGTTTAATTTATAAATATATATATATATATATATATATATATATATATATATATATATATATATATATATATATATATATATGTATATATATATATATATATATATATATATATATATATATATATATATAATATATATATAGTATAGGGTAGTTTTATATTAGTTAGTTTGGGTTATGTAAAGGTTAATTTACGGGTTCTAAAGTCGAAATTCTGTCCGTGTAACACTACGCGATAAATAATCAATGTAAGTTATGTTCTCCTTTTTAAATTAATGTCTCGTAACTAAGTTAGTATTATGCTTATTTAAATCGAATTAATCGTGATGTTGGGCTAAATATTAAAGATGGGGTAATTGGGCTTTGTACCATAATTGGGGTTTGGAAAAAAGAACGACACTTGTGAAAATTAGACTATGGGCTATTAATGGGCTTTATATTAAATTAATGATACCTCGTTAAATTAATATAAAGGTTACAATTTGACGTATCTATATATAATTACATACGCTTAATCGGATACGATGGGCGGGATATTTATAAATACAAATTATTGTTCATTTGACCGGACACGGGGATGGATTAATAGTCACTGGACTCATTAAAACAGGGGTGGATTACATTCAATGGTAATTGATGAAATTATTAACAAAGTATTAAAACCTTGGATTACACACACTCGATAACCTGGTGTATTCATTAAACAAAGTATTAAGACCTTGTTACAGTTCGAATCCCCAATTAATTGGAATATTTGACTTCAGGTATAAGGTTAAATTTGCCGAGCATTTTATAATTATTACCGATGAACTATTATGGGCAAAAACCCAAATAGGTTTCAAATACATTCAGGACAAAGGACAATTAACCCAGGATATTAAATTAAAATCAAAACGTCAAACATCATGGTTACGGAAGTTTAAATAAGCATAATTATTTTATTTTATATTTCATCACACTTAAATTGTCGTCATTTATATTTTTCATTAGGTTTTAATTGTGACTTAAAATATAAAATCGACAAACCGGTCATTAAACAGTAAACCCCCTTTTATATTATTATAATATTTATAAATATATATTTTGTACAAATATAGTTGTTTAAAAATATAGTGTAAAATAAATCGTCTCCCTGTGAAACGAACTGGACTTACTAAAAACTATACTACTCTACGATTAGGTACACTGCCTATAGTGTTGTAGCAAGGTTTAGGTATATCTCATCTATATAAATAAATAAAACTTGTGTAAAATTGTATCGTATTTAATAGTATTTCGTTATAAAAATTAATACTATTTCATATACACCTCTACGCACATCAAGTTTTTGGCGCCGCTGCCGGGGAGTCGGCGAAACGCAATATTTTTAATTTATTTTTGTATAAATATATTTATATATATTTTTAGAAAAACAATATAAAGTTATTAAAAAGAAAACTGGACTTACAGGCCCATGCGATCGCATGAGCCAGAAGCCTCAACACCATGCGATCGCATGGCCTGTCCTGACAGGTCTGACTCGAGCATTAAATGCAGTTAGGGTTTATAATTTTATTATTAATTAAATTAGGGTTTAATTATAATATTAATTAGCTTACGTTTGTTTTGATATTTAATTTGTAATTTTAAGTTTATTTATTAATATTAAATATATAGATTAATATTTTTATATAATAATAATATAAAAATAATATTTTTATAAAATTTGTATTTTTATCATTTTAATTATAATTTGTATTTTTATCGTTTATTCGTAATATTTGTATCTTTATCGTTCGTAATTAGTTTTAAGACTAGTATTTTGCCGTAGCTTATTTTATATTTCTAGATTTTTAGGCTTTGCCGTAAAATCCCTTAAGTGCTTTTTCTTTAGACTAAGATTTAGGTGCTTTAGAATTTTGCGACGCCGTTTTAATATTTTAGTACCTTTTTATGTAATTGCCGTTTTGGATATAGAATTTTTTTTTAAGCTTTAATACCTTTAGACGCAACCTTTAATTCTTAGTTTTAGACTTTTAAGTTTCGACGCGCTACGTTCTTTTTATTATTTTTTGACCTTTTATTTTTAGACGTTTTCCGATGCGATCTTTTTTTTTCTTATTTCTCGACGATCTAGTTTTTAGGACATAGAATTTTCTATTTCTTCTCTAAAATTTCAAAAACGAAAAATTATTTTTAGCGGTTAAATTGATAGACATCCAAATTTTCTGGTTCGTAGTAATAGTTGGATTTGTTAGTGGCTGAGTTGTGAGCTTCCGATTTAAAGGGTTCTGGCTCCCTGCTGCATCTATTGGCTATTCGAAACATGGACAAAATCAGAAAAGTCTATTAATTTGATAACTTATATAATTTTTAGTTTTATAACTAATAGGATAATTAGTAAATGCACCACATTGTAGCTAAAATTTGGTAATAAGCGCATTATGGAAAATCTCGAGAATATTTTGGAAACTCTTTATGACATCCGAAATCAATTTAATCAATACTCTCAAACGGGTGTTGATGACAATTCGTTCGGTCAATCTTGGATCACGAATGACGAAACAATAACTGGTTGTGAAATCTGGGAAGATTATCACTCAACATGGGAATGTTATTATTACGTTCCTATAGAAAATTATGCACCCATGTGAAATGTCCCGTTCTTATTGATTAAAAACGTTCCATATTAATTGATTTCGTTGCGAGGTTTTGACCTCTATATGAGACGTTTTTCAAAGACTGCATTCATTTTAAAACAAACCATAACCTTTATTTCATCAATAAAGTTTTAAAAAGCTTTACGTAGATTATCAAATAATGATAATCTAAAATATCCTGTTTACACACGACCATTACATAATGGTTTACAATACAAATATGTTACAACAAAATAAGTTTCTTGAATGCAGTTTTTACACAATATCATACAAGCATGGACTCCAAATCTCGTCCTTATTTAAGTATGCGACAGCGGAAGCTCTTAATAATCACCTGAGAATAAACATGCTTAAAACGTCAACAAAAATGTTGGTGAGTTATAGGTTTAACCTATATATATCAAATCGTAACAATAGACCACAAGATTTCATATTTCAATACACATCCCATACATAGAGATAAAAATCATTCATATGGTGAACACCTGGTAACCGACATTAACAAGATGCATATTTAAGAATATCCCCATCATTCCGGGACACCCTTCGGATATGATATAAATTTCGGAGTACTAAAGCATCCGGTACTTTGGATGGGGTTTGTTAGGCCCAATAGATCTATCTTTAGGATTCGCGTCAATTAGGGTGTCTGTTCCCTAATTCTTAGATTACCAGACTTAATAAAAAGGGGCATATTCGATTTCGATAATTCAACCATAGAATGTAGTTTCACGTACTTGTGTCTATTTTGTAAATCATTTATAAAACCTGCATGTATTCTCATCCCAAAAATATTAGATTTTAAAAGTGGGACTATAACTCACTTTCACAGATTTTTACTTCGTCGGGAAGTAAGACTTGGCCACTGGTTGATTCACGAACCTATAACAATATATACATATATATTAAAGTATGTTCAAAATATATTTACAACACTTTTAATATATTTTGATGTTTTAAGTTTATTAAATCAGCTGTCCTCGTTAGTAACCTACAACTAGTTGTCCACAGTTAGATGTACAGAAATAAATCGATAAATATTATCTTGAATCAATCCACGACCCAGTGTATACGTATCTCAGTATTGATCACAACTCAAACTATATATATTTTGGAATCAACCTCAACCCTGTATAGCTAACTCCAACATTCACATATAGAGTGTCTATGGTTGTTCCGAAATATATATAGATGTGTCGACATAATAGGTCGAAACATTGTATACGTGTCTATGGTATCTCAAGATTACATAATATACAATACAAGTTGATTAAGTTATGGTTGGAATAGATTTGTTACCAATTTTCACGTAGCTAAAATGAGAAAAATTATCCAATCTTGTTTTACCCATAACTTCTTCATTTTAAATCCGTTTTGAGTGAATCAAATTGCTATGGTTTCATATTGAACTCTATTTTATGAATCTAAACAGAAAAAGTATAGGTTTATAGTCGGAAAAATAAGTTACAAGTCGTTTTTATAAAGGTAGTCATTTCAGTCGAAAGAACGACGTCTAGATGACCATTTTAGAAAACATACTTCCACTTTGAGTTTAACCATAATTTTTGGATATAGTTTCATGTTCATAATAAAAATCATTTTCTCAGAATAACAACTTTTAAATCAAAGTTTATCATAGTTTTTAATTAACTAACCCAAAACAGCCCGCGGTGTTACTACGACGGCGTAAATCCGGTTTTACGGTGTTTTTCGTGTTTCCAGGTTTTAAATCATTAAGTTAGCATATCATATAGATATAGAACATGTGTTTAGTTGATTTTAAAAGTCAAGTTAGAAGGATTAACTTTTGTTTGCGAACAAGTTTAGAATTAACTAAACTATGTTCTAGTGATTACAAGTTTAAACCTTCGAATAAGATAGCTTTATATGTATGAATCGAATGATGTTATGAACATCATTACTACCTTAAGTTCCTTGGATAAACCTACTGGAAAAGTGAAAAATGGATCTAGCTTCAACGGATCCTTGGATGGCTCGAAGTTCTTGAAGCAGAATCATGACACGAAAACAAGTTCAAGTAAGATCATCACTTGAAATAAGATTGTTATAGTTATAGAAATTGAACCAAAGTTTGAATATGATTATTACCTTGTATTAGAATGATAACCTACTGTAAGAAACAAAGATTTCTTGAGGTTGGATGATCACCTTACAAGATTGGAAGTGAGCTAGCAAACTTGAAAGTATTCTTGATTTTATGAAACTAGAACTTTTGGAATTTATGAAGAACACTTAGAACTTGAAGATAGAACTTGAGAGAGATCAATTAGATGAAGAAAATTGAAGAATGAAAGTGTTTGTAGGTGTTTTTGGTCGTTGGTGTATGGATTAGATATAAAGGATATGTTATTTTGTTTTCATGTAAATAAGTCATGAATGATTACTCATATTTTTGTAATTTTATGAGATATTTCATGCAAGTTGCCAAATGATGGTTCCCACATGTGTTAGGTGACTCACATGGGCTGCTAAGAGCTGATCATTGGAGTGTATATACCAATAGTACATACATCTAAAAGCTGTGTATTGTACGAGTACGAATACGGGTGCATACGAGTAGAATTGTTGATGAAACTGAACGAGGATGTAATTGTAAGCATTTTTGTTAAGTAGAAGTATTTTGATAAGTGTATTGAAGTCTTTCAAAAGGGTATAAATACATATTAAAACACTACATGTATATACATTTTAACTGAGTCGTTAAGTCATCGTTAGTCGTTACATGTAAGTGTTGTTTTGAAACCTTTAGGTTAACGATCTTGTTAAATGTTGTTAACCCAATGTTTATAATATCAAATGAGATTTTAAATTATTATATTATCATGTATGAATATCTCTTAATATGATATATATACATTAAATGTCTTTACAACGATAATCGTTACATATATGTCTCGTTTAAAAATCATTAAGTTAGTAGTCTTGTTTTTACATATGTAGTTCATTGTTAATATACTTAATGATATGTTTACTTATCATAGTATCATGTTAACTATATATATATCCATATATGTCATCATATAGTTTTTACAAGTTTTAACGTTCGTGAATCACCGGTCAACTTGGGTGGTCAATTGTCTATATGAAACATATTTCAATTAATCAAGTCTTAACAAGTTTGATTGCTTAACATGTTGGAAACATTTAATCATGTAAATATCAATCTCAATTAATATATATAAACATGGAAAAGTTCGGGTCACTACAGTACCTACCCGTTAAATAAATTTCGTCCCGAAATTTTAAGCTGTTGAAGGTGTTGACGAATCTTCTGGAAATAGATGCGGGTATTTCTTCTTCATCTGATCTTCACGCTCCCAGGAGAACTCGGGTCCTCTACGAGCATTCCATCGAACCTTAACAATTGGTATCTTGTTTTGCTTAAGTCTTTTAACCTCACGATCCATTATTTCGACGGGTTCTTCGATGAATTGAAGTTTTTCGTTGATTTGGATTTCATCTAACGGAATAGTGAGATCTTCTTTAGCAAAACATTTCTTTAAATTCGAGACGTGGAAAGTGTTATGTACAGCCGCGAGTTGTTGAGGTAACTCTAGTCGGTAAGCTACTGGTCCGACACGATCAATAATCTTGAATGGTCCAATATACCTTGGATTTAATTTCCCTCGTTTACCAAATCGAACAACGCCTTTCCAAGGTGCAACTTTAAGCATGACCATCTCTCCAATTTCAAATTCTATATCTTTTCTTTTAATGTCAGCGTAGCTCTTTTGTCGACTTTGGGCGGTTTTCAACCGTTGTTGAATTTGGATGATCTTCTCGGTAGTTTCTTGTATAATCTCCGGACCCGTAATCTGTCTATCCCCCACTTCACTCCAACAAATCGGAGACCTGCACTTTCTACCATAAAGTGCTTCAAACGGCGCCATCTCAATGCTTGAATGGTAGCTGTTGTTGTAGGAAAATTCTGCTAACGGTAGATGTCGATCCCAACTGTTTCCGAAATCAATAACACATGCTCGTAGCATGTCTTCAAGCGTTTGTATCGTCCTTTCGCTCTGCCCATCAGTTTGTGGATGATAGGCAGTACTCATGTCTAGACGAGTTCCTAATGCTTGCTGTAATGTCTGCCAGAATCTTGAAATAAATCTGCCATCCCTATCAGAGATAATAGAGATTGGTATTCCATGTCTGGAGACGACTTCCTTCAAATACAGTCGTGCTAACTTCTCCATCTTGTCATCTTCTCTTATTGGCAGGAAGTGTGCTGATTTGGTGAGACGATCAACTATTACCCAAATAGTATCAAAACCACTTGCAGTCCTTGGCAATTTAGTGATGAAATCCATGGTAATGTTTTCCCATTTCCATTCCGGGATTTCGGGTTGTTGAAGTAGACCTGATGGTTTCTGATGCTCAGCTTTGACCTTAGAACACGTCAAACATTCTCCTACGTATTTAGCAACATCGGCATTCATACCAGGCCACCAAAAATGTTTCTTGAGATCCTTGTACATCTTCCCCGTTCCAGGATGTATTGAGTATCTGGTTTTATGAGCTTCTCTAAGTACCATTTCTCTCATATCTCCAAATTTTGGTACCCAAATCCTTTCAGCCCTATACCGGGTTCCGTCTTCCCGAATATTAAGATGCTTCTCCGATCCTTTGGGTATTTCATCCTTTAAATTTCCCTCTTTTAAAACTCCTTGTTGCGCCTCCTTTATTTGAGTAGTAATGTTATTATGAATCATTATATTCATAGATTTTACTCGAATGGGTTCTCTGTCCTTCCTGCTCAAGGCATCGGCTACCACATTTGCCTTCCCCGGGTGGTAACGAATCTCAAAGTCGTAATCATTCAATAATTCAATCCACCTACGCTGCCTCATATTCAGTTGTTTCTGATTAAATATGTGTTGAAGACTTTTGTGGTCGGTATATATAATACTTTTGACCCCATATAAGTAGTGCCTCCAAGTCTTTAATGCAAAAACAACCGCGCCTAATTCCAAATCATGCGTCGTATAATTTTGTTCGTGAATCTTCAATTGTCTAGATGCATAAGCAATCACCTTCGTTCGTTGCATTAATACACAACCGAGACCTTGCTTTGATGCATCACAATAAATCACAAAATCATCATTCCCTTCAGGCAATGACAATATAGGTGCCGTAGTTAGCTTTTTCTTCAATAACTGAAACGCTTTCTCTTGTTCATCATTCCATTCAAATTTCTTCCCTTTATGCGTTAATGCAGTCAAGGGTTTTGCTATTCTGGAAAAGTCTTGGATGAACCTTCTGTAGTAACCAGCTAGTCCTAAAAACTGGCGTATGTGTTTCGGAGTTTTCGGGGTTTCCCACTTTTCAACAGTTTCTATCTTTGTCGGATCCACCTTAATACCTTCTTTGTTCACTATGTGACCGAGGAATTGAACTTCTTCCAACCAAAATGCACACTTTGAAAACTTAGCGTACAATTCTTCCTTCCTCAATACTTCTAACACCTTTCTCAAATGTTCATCGTGTTCTTGGTCATTCTTTGAGTAAATAAGTATGTCATCAATGAAAACAATGACAAACTTGTCAAGGTATGGTCCACACACTCGGTTCATAAGGTCCATGAACACAGCTGGTGCATTAGTTAAACCAAACGGCATGACCATAAACTCGTAATGACCGTAACGTGTTCTGAAAGCAGTCTTTGGAATATCATCTTCTTTCACCCGCATTTGATGATACCCGGAACGTAAGTCAATCTTTGAATAAATAGACGAGCCTTGTAGTTGATCAAATAAGTCATCGATTCTCGGTAGTGGGTAGCGGTTCTTGATGGTAAGTTTGTTCAACTCTCGGTAGTCGATACACAACCTGAATGTACCATCTTTCTTCTTGACAAACAAAACAGGAGCTCCCCACGGTGATGTGCTTGGTCGAATGAAACCACGCTCTAAAAGTTCTTGTAATTGGCTTTGCAGTTCTTTCATCTCGCTGGGTGCGAGTCTATAAGGAGCACGAGCTATTGGTGCAGCTCCTGGTACAAGATCTATTTGAAATTCAACGGATCGATGTGGGGGTAATCCCGGTAATTCTTTCGGAAATACATCGGGAAATTCTTTTGCAATGGGAACATCATTGATGCTCTTTTCTTCAGTTTGTACTTTCTCGACGTGTGCTAGAACAGCATAGCAACCTTTTCTTATTAGTTTTTGTGCCTTCAAATTACTAATAAGATGTAGCTTCGTGTTGCCCTTTTCTCCGTACACCATTAAGGGTTTTCCTTTTTCTCGTATAATGCGAATTGCATTTTTGTAACAAACGATCTCCGCTTTCACTTCTTTCAACCAATCCATACCGATTATCACATCAAAACTCCCTAATTCTACTGGTATCAAATCAATCTTAAATGTTTCGCTAACCAGTTTAATTTCTTGATTCCGACATATATTATCTGCTGAAATTAATTTACCATTTGCTAATTCGAGTAAAAATTTACTATCCAAAGGCGTCAATGGACAACTTAATTTAGCACAAAAATCTCTACTCATATAGCTTCTATCCGCACCCGAATCAAATAAAACGTAAGCAGATTTATTGTCAATAAGAAACGTACCCGTAACAAGCTCCGGGTCTTCCTGTGCCTCTACCGCATTAATATTGAAAACTCTTCCACGGCCTTGTCCATCCGTGTTCTCCTGGTTCGGGCAATTTCTAATAATGTGGCCTGGTTTTCCACATTTATAACAAACTACATTGGCATAACTTGCTCCGACACTACTTGCTCCACCATTACTCGTTCCGACACCATTTGTTCCTTTCGTTCTATTAACCCCTGGTCCGTAGACCTCACACTTCGCCGCGCTATGACCATTTCTTTTACACTTGTTGCAAAATTTGGTGCAGAACCCTGAGTGATTCTTTTCACACCTTTGGCATAGCTGCTTCTGATTGTTGTTGTTGTTGCGGTTATTATTGTTGTTGGGATGATTGTTGTAGTTGATGTTGTTGTTGTTGTTGTTGCTGTTGGGCCGTTTGTTGTAGTTGCGATTGATGTTGCGATTGTTGGGATAATTGTTGCGATTATTGTTGTAATTGCTGTTGTTGTTGTATTGGTGATTCTTATCACCGTTTTCCTCCCACTTTCTTTTGACTTGCTTCACATTGGCCTCTTCAGCAGTCTGTTCTTTAATTCTTTCTTCAATCTGGTTCACTAGTTTGTGAGCCATTCTACATGCCTGTTGTATGGAGGCGGGCTCGTGTGAACTTATATCTTCTTGGATTCTTTCCGGTAATCCTTTCACAAACGCGTCGATCTTCTCTTCCTCATCTTCGAATGCTCCCTGACACAATAGGCACAATTCTGTGAATCGTCTTTCGTACGTGGTAATATCAAATCCTTGGGTTCGTAACCCTCTAAGATCTGTCTTGAGCTTATTGACCTCGGTTCTGGGACGGTACTTCTCGTTCATCAAGTGCTTGAATGCTGACCACGGTAGTGCGTACGCATCATCTTGTCCCACTTGCTCTAGATAGGTATTCCACCATGTTAACGCAGAACCTGTGAAGGTATGCGTAGCGTACTTCACTTTGTCCTCTTCAGTACACTTACTTATGGCAAACACCGATTCAACCTTCTCGGTCCACCGTTTCAATCCGATCGGTCCTTCGGTTCCATCAAATTCCAAAGGTTTGCAGGCAGTGAATTCTCTGTAGGTGCATCCTACACGATTTCCTGTACTGCTAGATCCAAGGTTATTGTTGGTATGTAGCGCAGCCTGTACTGCGGCTATGTTTGAAGCTAGAAAAGTACGGAATTCCTCTTCATTCATATTCACGGTGTGTCGAGTAGTCGGTGCCATTTCCTTCAAAATAGTTAAATGGAACAAGTTAATCATACAGAATATTAAGAGTAGTTAATAGTATTTCGTAGCATAATATGAACTCATTTATAAAAGCTTTTTCTTCATATTAGCGTTTTATAAGTTTAAATTCGGGTAGTACCTACCCGTTAAGTTCATACTTAGTAGCTAATATACAATTCAACTACTACAATTCTATATGAAAAACTGATTATAATAATATTTCGCGTTCAAACTTTTATACAATATTTTACAAACTTACAATACCGCTTATTTTACATAAAGCATGAAATATAGCACACAATAACTTTGATACAAGATAGTTGTGAAGACAATTCTAGCTAGTACACAAGTCGTTCAGCAAAGGCAATAAAGACACGTAATTCATACGTCCAGAAACAAGTCATGCATTCTGGTTTTACTAGGACTACTTCCCATCCTTGGTCTTGTGCAACATAACCGTTATGGCCGTTGATAAGACAGCGTGTTGTAACGTCATCAAAGGGACGAGGGTTACGTAATGTCCAACAGTCTCGTAATAATCTAAAAACCTCATTTCTTACCCCAATTACCGACTCCGTCACTTGTGGAAACGTTTTGTTTAATAGTTGTAGCCCGATGTTCTTGTTCTCACTTTGGTGAGAAGCGAACATTACTAATCCGTAAGCATAACATGCTTCTTTATGTTGCATGTTAGCCGCTTTTTCTAAATCACGAAGTCCAATATTCGGATATATTGAGTCAAAATAATTTCTTAACCCGTTACGTAAAATAGCATTTGGGTTCCCCGCAATATATGCGTCAAAGTAAACACATCGTAACTTATGGGTTTCCCAATGTGATATCCCCCATCTTTCAAACGAAAGTCTCTTATAAACCAAGACATTCTTGGAACGTTCTTCGAATGTCTTACAAACTGATCTCGCCTTAAATAGTTGTGCCGAAGAATTCTGGCCGACTCTAGACAAGATTTCATCAATCATGTCTCCGGGTAGGTCTCTTAAAATATTGGGTTGTCTATCCATTTTGTGTTTTTAAACTGTAAAATAGACAAGAGTTAGATTCATAAAAAAAAATACTTATTAATACAAGCAATTTTTACATATATCATAAAGCATAAGAACACTATATTACATATATTACACCACACGAATACAACTATCTTATTCCGACTCGCTCGTTTCTTCTTCTTCGGTTTTGGTTTGTTTTGCCAAGTTTCTAGGGATATATGATGTTCCCCTAATACGAGCCGTCGTTGTCCACATTGGTTTAGAAAAACCTGGTGGTTTAGAGGTTCCCGGGTCATTGTTACAACTTAAGGACTTCGGGGGTTGACGATACATATAAAGTTCATCGGGGTTGGAATTAGATTTCTCTATTTTTATGCCCTTTCCCTTATTATTTTCTTTTGCCTTTTTAAATTCAGTTGGGGTAATTTCTATAACATCATCGGAATTCTCGTCGGAATCCGATTCATCGGAGAATTGGTAATCCTCCCAATGTTTTGCTTCCTTGGCGGAAACACCATTGACCATAATTAACTTTGGTCGGTTGGTTGAGGATTTTCTTTTACTTAACCGTTTTATTATTTCCCCCACCGGTTCTATTTCTTCATCCGGTTCCGATTCTTCTTCCGGTTCCGATTCTTCTTCCGGTTCCGACTCTTCTTCCGGTTCCTCTTCGGGAACTTGTGAATCAGTCCACAAATCATTCCAATTTACATTTGACTCTTCATTATTATTAGGTGAGTCAATGGGACTTGTTTTAGAGGTAGACATCTATCACATAATATCAAACACGTTAAGAGATTAATATATCACATAATATTCATATGTTAAAAATATATAGTTTCCAACAAAAATGTTAAGCAATCATTTTTAAAGAAAACACGGTCGAAGTCCAGACTCACTAATGCATCCTAACAAACTCGATAAGACACACTAATGCAAATTTTCTGGTTCTCTAAGACCAACGCTCGGATACCAACTGAAATGTCCCGTTCTTATTGATTAAAAACGTTCCATATTAATTGATTTCGTTGCGAGGTTTTGACCTCTATATGAGACGTTTTTCAAAGACTGCATTCATTTTAAAACAAACCATAACCTTTATTTCATCAATAAAGTTTTAAAAAGCTTTACGTAGATTATCAAATAATGATAATCTAAAATATCCTGTTTACACACGACCATTACATAATGGTTTACAATACAAATATGTTACAACAAAATAAGTTTCTTGAATGCAGTTTTTACACAATATCATACAAGCATGGACTCCAAATCTCGTCCTTATTTAAGTATGCGACAGCGGAATCTCTTAATAATCACCTGAGAATAAACATGCTTAAAACGTCAACAAAAATGTTGGTGAGTTATAGGTTTAACCTATATATATCAAATCGTAACAATAGACCACAAGATTTCATATTTCAATACACATCCCATACATAGAGATAAAAATCATTCATATGGTGAACACCTGGTAACCGACATTAACAAGATGCATATTTAAGAATATCCCCATCATTCCGGGACACCCTTCGGATATGATATAAATTTCGAAGTACTAAAGCATCCGGTACTTTGGATGGGGTTTGTTAGGCCCAATAGATCTATCTTTAGGATTCGCGTCAATTAGGGTGTCTGTTCCCTAATTCTTAGATTACCAGACTTAATAAAAAGGGGCATATTCGATTTCGATAATTCAACCATAGAATGTAGTTTCACGTACTTGTGTCTATTTTGTAAATCATTTATAAAACCTGCATGTATTCTCATCCCAAAAATATTAGATTTTAAAAGTGGGACTATAACTCACTTTCACAGATTTTTACTTCGTCGGGAAGTAAGACTTGGCCACTGGTTGATTCACGAACCTATAACAATATATACATATATATTAAAGTATGTTCAAAATATATTTACAACACTTTTAATATATTTTGATGTTTTAAGTTTATTAAATCAGCTGTCCTCGTTAGTAACCTACAACTAGTTGTCCACAGTTAGATGTACAGAAATAAATCGATAAATATTATCTTGAATCAATCCACGACCCAGTGTATACGTATCTCAGTATTGATCACAACTCAAACTATATATATTTTGGAATCAACCTCAACCCTGTATAGCTAACTCCAACATTCACATATAGAGTGTCTATGGTTGTTCCGAAATATATATAGATGTGTCGACATAATAGGTCGAAACATTGTATACGTGTCTATGGTATCTCAAGATTACATAATATACAATACAAGTTGATTAAGTTATGGTTGGAATAGATTTGTTACCAATTTTCACGTAGCTAAAATGAGAAAAATTATCCAATCTTGTTTTACCCATAACTTCTTCATTTTAAATCCGTTTTGAGTGAATCAAATTGCTATGGTTTCATATTGAACTCTATTTTTTGAATCTAAACAGAAAAAGTATAGGTTTATAGTCGGAAAAATAAGTTACAAGTCGTTTTTATAAAGGTAGTCATTTCAGTCGAAAGAACGACGTCTAGATGACCATTTTAGAAAACATACTTCCACTTTGAGTTTAACCATAATTTTTGGATATAGTTTCATGTTCATAATAAAAATCATTTTCTCAGAATAACAACTTTTAAATCAAAGTTTATCATAGTTTTTAATTAACTAACCCAAAACAGCCCGCGGTGTTACTACGACGGCGTAAATCCGGTTTTACGGTGTTTTTCGTGTTTCCAGGTTTTAAATCATTAAGTTAGCATATCATATAGATATAGAACATGTGTTTAGTTGATTTTAAAAGTCAAGTTAGAAGGATTAACTTTTGTTTGCGAACAAGTTTAGAATTAACTAAACTATGTTCTAGTGATTACAAGTTTAAACCTTCGAATAAGATAGCTTTATATGTATGAATCGAATGATGTTATGAACATCATTACTACCTTAAGTTCCTTGGATAAACCTACTGGAAAAGTGAAAAATGGATCTAGCTTCAACGGATCCTTGGATGGCTCGAAGTTCTTGAAGCAGAATCATGACACGAAAACAAGTTCAAGTAAGATCATCACTTGAAATAAGATTGTTATAGTTATAGAAATTGAACCAAAGTTTGAATATGATTATTACCTTGTATTAGAATGATAACCTACTGTAAGAAACAAAGATTTCTTGAGGTTGGATGATCACCTTACAAGATTGGAAGTGAGCTAGCAAACTTGAAAGTATTCTTGATTTTATGAAACTAGAACTTTTGGAATTTATGAAGAACACTTAGAACTTGAAGATAGAACTTGAGAGAGATCAATTAGATGAAGAAAATTGAAGAATGAAAGTGTTTGTAGGTGTTTTTGGTCGTTGGTGTATGGATTAGATATAAAGGATATGTTATTTTGTTTTCATGTAAATAAGTCATGAATGATTACTCATATTTTTGTAATTTTATGAGATATTTCATGCAAGTTGCCAAATGATGGTTCCCACATGTGTTAGGTGACTCACATGGGCTGCTAAGAGCTGATCATTGGAGTGTATATACCAATAGTACATACATCTAAAAGCTGTGTATTGTACGAGTACGAATACGGGTGCATACGAGTAGAATTGTTGATGAAACTGAACGAGGATGTAATTGTAAGCATTTTTGTTAAGTAGAAGTATTTTGATAAGTGTATTGAAGTCTTTCAAAAGTGTATAAATACATATTAAAACACTACATGTATATACATTTTAACTGAGTCGTTAAGTCATCGTTAGTCGTTACATGTAAGTGTTGTTTTGAAACCTTTAGGTTAACGATCTTGTTAAATGTTGTTAACCCAATGTTTATAATATCAAATGAGATTTTAAATTATTATATTATCATGTATGAATATCTCTTAATATGATATATATACATTAAATGTCTTTACAACGATAATCGTTACATATATGTCTCGTTTAAAAATCATTAAGTTAGTAGTCTTGTTTTTACATATGTAGTTCATTGTTAATATACTTAATGATATGTTTACTTATCATAGTATCATGTTAACTATATATATATCCATATATGTCATCATATAGTTTTTACAAGTTTTAACGTTCGTGAATCACCGGTCAACTTGGGTGGTCAATTGTCTATATGAAACATATTTCAATTAATCAAGTCTTAACAAGTTTGATTGCTTAACATGTTGGAAACATTTAATCATGTAAATATCAATCTCAATTAATATATATAAACATGGAAAAGTTCGGGTCACTACACCATGGAACCTGAATGGAATGATTATGAGGAATACAATTCTAATTGGGATTATTCCCAAGAATATATCCAAACTCCACAACCAGAAGACGAGGAAAATTATGTGTCTGAAAATTCTTTAGATTATATGAAAATCAAACTCGAAGAACTTGATGCTCAAAATGAACAAATGAGAGAATTTGTAAATAGGCAAGCTGAAACTCTATCAGATTACACACCTGTTGATCTGAGGAGTATTATGCAAGAAAATCTCATATCATCGAATTTTGTTGAATTCGAGAGCTCCGAAATCACCAATTATCCCGATGATACTTTTTATTCAGCTTTACCAATTTCATAACATATCGACACATTAGCCTCTACCGACGAAATCATCGATCAATCAATGAATGAAGAAGAAGTAAGGGTGACAAATTCGTACTCTTGGGAAAATGATAACGTTGAAAATTTTACCACCGAGACCAAAGTGGTGGGACCGATAAGTACCGTTAATGAGGAAGAATCTACTTCGATCCCGAAATTCACCATTCCACAACCTTCCAACCCAATATTCTCAATAGACGAGTCATATACCAAAGATGAACTACAAGCTGTAATAGATATTGAGACCTCGAATTTCACCCAATTGGGTAATAGAGGTGAAAACTTTGATCCCGAGAATAAACGAAAGGAAATGTTAGGAATTGTCCACCCTATAGAAATATGTATGTCAGTGTATATCGATCCATTTGACCAAGAACCAGAAAAGAGACGTATCCATTTACTAAAAGCTACACTTAAAAAAGAATTAAGTAGTGACGATCGGGTGGTTCTAAACTTTAAACCCATTGATATATTATACACCACCCGAGATATAAATAACTGACTCACTATTCTAATTCGTGGAACTTATTCTACCGACTTCACATATCGTCAGCTAAGTGTGGGGAAGTCTAACCCCACTTAACGTTAAAATAGGGGTTCGGGTTAGTGCATAACTCGTTAATAAAAATGCATGATGAATAAGGGTAAAAGATGCATTTTCAAAGATTAGCAAACAGTTCAGAAAAGCAACCATTTTTGAAGAAAAACATGGGGGATAAAACAAGAAGGAGTGAACGATGAGGTGCACCATCTATCATTCCACGAGCTTTGTAATTACAAACTGTGTATCTTTAACTAATTTTCTACACTAATCACCCTCATGAATTTATAATTAGAGTCTGATTTCATGCAAATGAGGGCATTGCATGATCTCAAGTGTGGGGAAGGGTTATAAATTCTCTCAGGTTTACATTTGGTTTAATTGCCAAATTTTGTGAAAATTTGAAAAATTTTCAACTAAATGAACTCAAAATCATGTTTATACATATTTATGAACGATAAAACTAGGTGATAATACCGAAATTATTGTTACTTTGGAAAGGACATAAATTGAGAAACAACCCACGACGCTTGAGTTCATAGAAGAGAATAAAAAGGCAAAGAAAGATAAAATAAAAGCTAAGTGGGGGAGAATGTACCAAGTTATTCAATTAAAAACTATCTATCACATGTTTCTGTAAAGTTTATTGCATGTGCTTTTGTTTTGGACTAAATTAACTGTTTTACCCGATTTATTATAATACTTTTGAAAGAATAGATGGTTCTACACGATGAATCAAATTCATCATTAAAAGGAAGTAAAGTCTTCCAAAAAAGACACGCGCTTCTTCATTTAGGTCAGGAATTTGTCGTCCAGACCAGCTGTAGGTTGACGAAAAATCTAGAAAAGTCATCTCTAAAATCAGCAGGAAATCCACGGACGTCAGCATCAAACAGGGTCGCCAAGTGGTCAGACTTATCCTAACCATGAGAGAATCTATTTCGTAAAATGGAGAGGGCGCCATGCAAATTAGCTTGATAAGACTAATGAATCAGACCCCCAGAAAGGATAATCTCCTTAAAGATTAAAAATCAGGTTTTAAGCCTGATATTACTCAATCCTTGAGATTGACTTTAAAGATTGAGAATTACAAACTCATGGAATTCAATGATATCTAAACTCGAGCTTGAACGAGAAAATATTTTGATCAAATTAAAACCGATTTGTTTTCTGAAAACCTATTTTCAATGCGTTCCTTACCATTGAACGTAAAATCCTAGGAATTCACCTGGAATTCATTAGGTCACCTGAACTAAATCAGGTGTCAACCGTAAGAACGGTGGTTGCATAGCATGGTCGAAGACAGGACCTTGTGCCAGACCGAAAAATTATAGGGTGATCTTTACTATTGCTCCTACAAAGGATAGTAATTGCATCCGACACGTTTTAGACCATGAACATCTGCATGTCATTAGATATTGCCTTAACAGTTGCTTGTTCCACGCTTTCCTTTACAACCGGACGGTAGTTTGCCGAAAGGTAATATACGGAGCAAGTATACTGGACGTGTTGCTTTCCCAATACAAGGTTAGCAAGTGGGTGACACAAAACCGCAAGTTTAGAGCTAAAATTTTCAAATCTGAAACCCACCAAACCCACAAAAACAATTTCTTAAACACCGGTGAAGGGTTATTCAGGAAAACTTATCTAGGGTAAAAGCTAGATTGAATTTTTAAAAGATCAAATGTTTTCATAAAAGATCCAATTTCCTTAAAGGATCTAAATTTTCAT
This sequence comes from Rutidosis leptorrhynchoides, assembly GCF_046630445.1. Classification (NCBI taxonomy): domain Eukaryota; kingdom Viridiplantae; phylum Streptophyta; class Magnoliopsida; order Asterales; family Asteraceae; genus Rutidosis; species Rutidosis leptorrhynchoides. The sequence goes on from NC_092339.1 coordinate 354,203,637, forward strand.
AGTCGTGTGGGACTGTAAACCACATCGTTACTATCATTTTTATACCACTGTATCAAAATCACTGATGTATAAAGTGTGAGAATAAAAAAGTGATTCGAGTAAAGTGTGATTTTATTTCAAGTTATGTATTGCTTGAGGAAAAGCAACGTTCAAGTATGGAGATATTTGATAGTGCTCCAAATGAACATATATTTAGTAGCAATATCCTCCCAATATGTAAATTATTTAGTTGTAATTGTCCTATTTTAAGTTGTAATCGTTTATATTAAATAAGTGCGAAGACAAAATGCAAAAACGACGATTTGAAGATGCAAATGACCAAAAAGCTCAAATGTACAAGATACAATCCAAGTGGTTCAATTTATTTATGAGAAACGTCTAAAAATGACAAAATACAAGTTGCAGAACGCAAAGTACAAGATATTAAATTATACGAAAGGACGTTCGAAAATCCGGAACCGGGACCTGAGCCAACTATCAACGCCCGACGCAACGGACCAAAAATTACAAGTCAACTATGCACAAGAATATAATATAATATTTAAATAATTATATAAATTATTTATATGTTATATATATTTAAATAAAATGTCGACAAGCAAGGAGACAAATCGAATGTGGCTGGATCCAGCTGGCCATGCGATCGCATGGCCTGGAAGGTAAAAATCCATGCGATCGCATGGGGCCAAAATCCTGGCCACATCTATAAATAAGCAACGAGTTTGGCCAGAAAAAAACACACCACAATATATATTACTCCCTCTGTTTAATTTATAAATATAAATATATATAATATATATAGTATAGGGTAGTTTTATATTAGTTAGTTTGGGTTATGTAAAGGTTAATTTACGGGTTCTAAAGTCAAAATTCTGTCCGTGTAACACTACGCGATAAATAATCAATGTAAGTTATGTTCTCCTTTTTAAATTAATGTCTCGTAACTAAGTTATTATTATGCTTATTTAAATCGAAGTAATCGTGATGTTGGGCTAAATATTAAAGATGGGGTAATTGGGCTTTGTACCATAATTGGGGTTTGGATAAAAGAACGACACTTGTGAAAATTAGACTATGGGCTATTAATGGGCTTTATATTAAATTAATGATACCTCGTTAAATTAATATAAAGGTTACAATTTGACGTATCTATATATAACCACATACGCTTAATCGGATACGATGGGCAGGATATTTATAAATACAAATTATTGTTCATTTGACCGGACACGGGGATGGATTAATAGTCACTGGACTCATTAAAACAGGGGTGGATTACATTCAAGGGTAATTGGTGTAATTGTTAACAAAGTATTAAAACCTTCGATTACACACAGTCGATAACCTGGTGTATTCATTAAACAAAGTATTAAGACCTTGTTACAGTTCGAATCCCCAATTAGTTGGAATATTTGACTTCAGGTATAAGGTTAAATTTGCCGAGCATTTTATAATTATTACCGATGAACTATTATGGGCAAAACCCAAATAGGTTTCAAATACATTCAGGACAAAGGATAATTAACCCAGGATATTAAATTAAAATCAAAACTTCAAACATCATGGTTACGGAAGTTTAAATATGCATAATTATTTTATTTTATATTTCATCACACTTAAATTATCGTCATTTATATTTTTCATTAGGTTTTAATTGTGACTTAAAATATAAAATCGACAAACCGGTCTTTAAACAGTAAACCCCCTTTTATATTATTATAATATATATATAAATATATATTTTGTACAAATATAGTTGTTTAAAAATATAGTGTAAAATAAATCGTCTCCCTGTGGAACGAACTGGACTTACTAAAAACTATACTACTCTACGATTAGGTACACTGCCTATAGTGTTGTAGCAAGGTTTAGGTATATCTCATCTATATAAATAAATAAAACTTGTGTAAAATTGTATCGTATTTAATAGTATTTCGTTATAAAAATTAATACTATTTCGTATACACCTCTACGTACATCAGTAATCACCACCGTTGTAAACTATCCTCTAATAAGACATAAAAGTAGAAACTTTAATATGATTTGGTCATTCACGTGACAGGTTGTAACACCCCGTTTTCCCCGTATATGATTTATAGGTGTATTATGTATGTACGATAGGCGTATGAAAGGTTCGAGACGTATTCGTGTGTTGAAGTGGTACGCGAGAAAAATGAATCAGGAGAGGCAGGGTGTCGCGGCGCGATAAAGAGGGCCGCGGCGCGGCATTTCGAGTAAATCCAGACCAGAAGTGCGATTAATAATGATCCCAGTTCAAGGCAATCGTCGCGGCGCGACGAATTAGGCCGCGGCGCGGCAGAAAGTGCAGACTGGTACCGAATTCTTGTGATTTTAAATAAGGATCAAGGGCAATTTGATCATTTCGCGTTTGAGCCAGATTTGGGGTTTTAACCTCATCCACTCATTCATTTTCTTATTTTCTTTTTGCTTTTCTTTTCATTTTCTCTCAAGAAACTCAATTTCCCCAAGTGATTCAAACGGATTTTTGGAAAGGAAGAAACGGGATTTGATCTTTGGCGTAGTTGACAAGTTTGTTCTCCTCGTTCTTAGCTACACGGTGATACTAGTGGTAAGCTCTAACTCCGAATTTCATTTTCGTGTTCATCATTCAAATTTGGGGCTTTTGATTGTATGATTCATAGGTGAAACCCATTTAGTTGTTAATTGGAGATTAACACCAATATTCGGGTTTATTGTTGTTAAAGGCGGGTTTTGGGTTGGTTAATGATTTAACCATGTTTAAGACTTGTAAATTATAACGACCCATCCTAATTCATCTGGACGAATACATTACATTTGGTTACATCGCGAGTTACTTGACCTCTACATGATACATTTTACAAACATTGCATTCGTTTTTAAAAGACAAACTTTCATTACATCGAAAGTTGACGACATACATACCATTTCACAATATATCCAAACTATAAATGACTTGATAATATTCTTGATGAACTCAACGACTCGAATGCAACGTCTTTTTGAAATATGTCATGAATGACTCCAAGTAATATCTCTAATATGAGCAAATGCACAGCGGAAGATTTCTTTCATACCTGAGAATAAACATGCTTTAAAGTGTCAACCAAAAGGCTGGTGAGTTCATAGGTTTATCATAAAACAATAAAATTCATCATTTTGATAGACCACAAGATTTAAATCCTGCATGGTACAAATGGGCCCGAATCCAATACCCACCAGTAATGTACATGCGATATCATTTAAATACAGTACACATTTCTCGTGTACGAAATCCTTTTTCATAAATCTTAGTAACCATACACATATCTCGTGCACAAAAATAACATACACATAACCTGTGTATAAAATCATTCTCTCGATACATAACATTCAATTTTCATTGCTTTCATAACTTGGCTTGGTAACCGAACTTAACATATAATGCGCATAAATAATATCCCCAAAACAGAACATCTCGTCTGTATAATAATCATATAAACTTCGAAGTACTAAACACTACGCCCACTAGCCCTTCCGTCTAGTGAACATTCTGGGTGAGGGTGTTAAACCCGGCAGCTACCTTTAGGATTCGCGTCAATTAGACGTGCACTAATTCTCAAAATTAGTGATGTTCCCTAATTCTTAGGTTACCAAGCAATAATAATCAGGGGAAAAATATTCATATCAATTGTGGCAATTATCACGTCCACATAGTTCAATGGTGGCAATTATCACGTCCACATAATTCATTCGAGGAATGGTTTGCTTGTGTCTATCTCGTCAAACATTTATAAAAGCATTTCATGTATTCGCAGTTCAAAATGTATTTCAAAAGCATTTAATAAAGTAGTTGTAAAAGTAGCGCATGTATTCTCAGTCCCAAAAATGTAAAGAGTAAAAGGGAGCAAATGAACTCACAATACGATATTTTGTAGTAAAAATATGCATACGACGGAACTGAGCAATGCAGGGTTGACCTCGGATTCACGAACCTCAAAGAAATAGGCTCAAAAATAATGTCAACACCCGGACTCAAACCCACGACCTCTCGTTCCCCGACCACACACCCAACCGTTCAGCTGTTTCTTATTATCTGATTTATTTCCCAGAATAATTCTATTTAACCCATGATTATTTCGACCCACAGACCCGATGATTGAAACCCATTTACTCACACAATTAATCAAAACCCCATTTAAAACCCCTTTAAAATCCAAGTGGCCCATCTATTGGATTCAAAAGCCCACTAGCGTATTTTACTTATATCAATTATTGGATCCTGGTTTTCCAGTCGACACAAACAACTCCCACAGCTAGGTTAAGCCGATCATCAGACATCGAGTCATTATCATTCCAATTATCCTAATCGTCGAATCATCATCATTGTCAAATCATCATCATCACTGATCTTCCATTCTAATCGTCATCATCATAACCGTTATCATACCCATAACTATTCATCATTATCAACCCTTCATCACCTCATTATTTATGTATCATCTTCATCATTAAAGCAGAGACAGAATTCGAGTAACATCAGCAGCTATCGTGCATTAATAGTTTGCAGGTGATGGTGATTTTGATGAAGGTGGTGTTGGTTGTCGAGGAGAAAAGAATTTGAGTAGTAGTCGCTAGTTAGAAGCAATAATAATTCGAATAGCATATAAACAAGATTCGATGGTTCGGTTATGGGTATTATTTAACAGAAACAGGAAATATTGTAGGGTATGTTCTTGAGACGGTGTTCAAATATTAATAGAAATGAGTCATGTAGCAGTACATTGATATGGATTGGAGACGTTAACGAGTTTTTCTTCATGACACGTTTTAACATAATTGAAACAGTACAACCAAACTCATGACTTCAGCATGGATAAAAAAAACAAGTACACATTTTTACCTCCTCATAATTGTGTTGTATTCCATGACTTACTCATATTTAATTTGGTATGGTTGGTAGCTTTCCCACACGCCATACAGTAAGTATAAATCTTGTGTCATCTCATGTTAGATAACCTTGAAGCATGCACAAAGAAACCAACACAATCTTCCTTCTAAGTATACGTATGTTTTTATTTAATTTAGAGTAAACAAGGTGATGGTTTTGATGAGTGTTTTGTTGGGTTAGTGTTCCACAAAACATAAAAGGAAATCAGTAGGCAGAAAACAAAGTGGGTTACGGTTGCTGGTGGTTGTGGAAAGTCGTGGCAGTGGTGTTGTTGGGTGGCGATAAGGTGGCGGGTGAGGGTGATGGTTTCGGGTTGAGTTTAAACGAATAGTAGGTTGGTGATGATTCATATGATACATCTCCTAAGTATATGTATATATATCTAGTCTAGTATAAATATGTGTATATATTTATATTGAAGGAAAGAGTGATCAAACATCAAACAAAAACAGTGTTGGGTTTTTTTTAGATATTGAACTTAAATGGTCAATTGTTAATATGCATTTGAATATGTATGTAATTACCTATACGCAATTATCTATATATCTATCTCATAAGTTAATGGTGGGTAGAAGCAAACAAAAACAATAGTAATAATTGAATCTAAATTTTCAAGAAACGTACAGTATCAAATAGTAATTAATATTAAAATAATGATATGAGAATAAAAAACGTGCAGTTTAGTTAGCCGTCATCTATTACGGACTAAATTTCTTACCCCGTTGTTAATCAGTGGCGGATAAAAAGGTCTTCGGAAAAATCCCAAATTTTTAGATTAAATAGCTTTATTTATTTTGGTCATTATGGTATAAAATTCAGTCATTAACTATTAAATAAAAATTACATTAATTATTCACTCCCAACCCCACGTAAAATATAGAAAGTTTTAAAATTCAACAAATGGTTCTTAAATACATTTTTAATAAGTCTATAATTTGTAAAACTCATTTTTGGATCATTGTTTATTTTAAAATCACATACGTTCGAATTTAACTCGTTTAATATCGATCGAATTACAATTGAGCGTTACTGTCGATTACAAAATAAATTTGAAATATATATATATGTATATATATATATATATATATATATATATATATATATATATATATTCAATATACTTCATTTATATATAGATACCTTTTAAATAATAGTTATTATATATTATTTTATTTTACATTATTAGTTCTAACAATTACGTCATATAATATTTCAATTTATATTTCAAATTCATATATTTAAATATATATGTATCTTTTTACAAATAGTGGTTCGTGAATCGTCGAAGGTTCATGAATTCATGAAAATAGTTCAAATTTTTTTTGAGACTCAACATTATAGACTTTGCTTATCATATCGAAATCGTATAAAGATCAAGTTTAAATTTGGTCAAAAATTTACAGGTCGTCACTGTACCTACCCGTTAAAGAAATTTCGTCCCGAAATTTGATTAGGATGGTCATGACTGACAATAAGTATGTTTTCATGACGCATACATGCTAGAAATTAGAGTTTTTATCATTAGTGAGTAATATGAATAAAACGATTCATTTATGTGAAGAGTACGAGTGAAGCTATCACAAAAGAGTGAAATGATTAAATGCAGGTTCGCCTTGACCAGTGACGTAGTCACGGTTGATTTCCTGAATTCAAGGGAAAAGATAGAACTATCAAGATAATATGTTCTTGATATGTTTAGAGGTTAGGTAGAATGTAAGAGTCGTGTAACATGACACATGATGACGATATGGTCTGTGAATCATCATGTTTCATTAGAAACTCAGCATGACTTACTGTAATATACTCACGTTGATCAAGTGTCATTATATTATACTAACTCATGCATCAATTTCCAACACTACTTCAAAATCATTCATAATTTAAATTCGAATTTTTCAGAATTTAGAAACTGAAACAGTTTCCTTTCTGATGTAATACTGATATCGCGAAGAGATAAATGATTTCAGATAAGAATAGTTATGAAAATATCTTCGGAAATATCGAGGATATTTATAATAACAGATATGATGATATCTTAGGATTTCTGATATCGAATAATGATGAAAATTGTCCGTAAAAGTGTAGAGTCAAGAGTAAGGTATTCGTTAATGACTTCAGCAGACACTGAATCATTTGGATTCTTTAACGGCAGGTTTAGTCTTTGTGATTTATCCACAACCTCCTTCATGATTTGCTCAATCCGTTTTCCAGTTCCAACATTTCTGAGCTTTTCCAACATACTATTCTTTATCATCAAATTTCCGACGGTTAAGGTCATTTACGGTTGTCTACAGTTTCTGCTGCTTCGTTCAGCCTTTTCAACATTTCGAGTATTAATTCGCAGACTAGGTACTTTTCAGAATTTCAGAATGAAAGATCATAATTCTAAGAGATAAAGGTTATATGTATACATATAACCGTTGATGTAGAAACGTTGCGAGATTCGAAATACTGATTGCTGATTCTCGGTAATTGGTATGGCAATTATCGTTACAAAACGCGGATGAGTATATGATAGGGTATTAATGAATAAATATAGTGATTTATCAAAGTGACTTACGCCAAAGAGTAGTGAAGTTGCTGGTACGTTTATTGTTAATGTGGTGGGATATAAACAGTTCCCCGGTAACGAAGGCGAAAAGACAACGTATATATCAAGGTTATAATAAGGTTGTTCGAACGAAAATTCGAAGTTGACTTACTGGAGCTGTGACAAAACTTACTATTGTGAAAAAGAATTGCAATGTTATTTTCTGTAATAACCATGCCAAAGGAACTAGCGCAGATACGTGTTAAACGTTTACTCAGGTTCCGATTGTTTTCAGGTGCATAACTATATGCATAAATCTTTTCTTCCGTAGATGAAGTATGGTTTGGTTCATCCTCCCGATTGAGGTGTTTTCAAGAATCATGAAAGGTTTGGACGCATATTGTAATCGTCAAGATACAAATGAGGTTTAAGATGAAATCAAGTGGCAAACTTGAAGAATTGTTTAGTTTCATATGTTATAATCAATATTTTAATTCATTTTAATTGTCTAATGTTGGTAGTCCATAGTTGATAGTCTACAGTTAACAGTTCAATAATTCATATATAGTTTAATATATTATATTCGAATTAATTAATACATGTCGTGACCCGTGTACATGTTTCAGACTCGATCACAACTCAAAGTATATATATTATTATAGAATCAACCTCAACCCTGTATAGCTAACTCGATCATTACTGCATATAGAGTGTCTATGGTTATTCAAAATAATATATATAGATGCGTCGATATGATATGTCAAAACCTTGTATACGTGTCCCGATATTTAAACAGAAATTAAATGACGATAAATAAAATTGCGAGAATATAAATTGCGATAAATAAAATGTAATCAGTTAGCTAGGAACAGTTAGCGTGGATTCTTATCAAATTTCTTCTCATAGTTAAATTGTTTGTTTCTAACAAATTTTATTTTTGTCCAATGTTTTCTTCATTATGCCACTTGTTGGATTCTGATAGGTCAAAATCCAAATATGAAATTGAATGAAAATAGTTATTCTGCGGTGAACGGATTCGTATATCTGTGGATGTGAGTAGGATAGTAAATGACTGTTGAATCAGATTGAAAGAATGTACAGTGTAACTTATTAATGTGAAATCTAAATATTCCGCGGGTATTACCTACCCGTTAAAATATTTTCACCATTCACAGTTTGTACAAAATAATTTTTAATTACAATCCTTATGAAAATATATATACATATATATTTTCTTCAGATGTAATCATGGATTTAATGAGTTAATATAATATTAATCTCATTTGATTTACCGTTAGAACAAGAGTATATAATCTCTAAAATATTAGAGATTACATAATCGCCATGTCGAACAAAGATAAATGATGTAGAACGCCATGTAGAATGAAGATATTCGATGTAAGACATCATGTAGTATGATGATTATGCTGGAGGTACAGACTGTGAGTGTGAGGCGTGTAGTGTTGAGGCTTGTACTGCGGATGTTGTTGTTGGTGGTACTGGTGTTGCTGGTGCGGTTGCTGAAGCTGGTAGGTTTTGCACCACGTTTTCCAAATTTATTACTCGAGCGCGAATCTCATTGACTTCTTCCATTACTCCAGGATGATTGTCGGTCAGAACGAGCGGATGAATAAGGTTTAAAATTTTAGATAGAATATAATCATGGTGAGATATTTGGGAAATGAGGGTGAAAATGGTGTTTCAGACTGGTTCGCCGGTAAGTGCTTCAGGTTCATCGCCAAGAGGTAAATTCAGTTGGTGAAAATGATCGCCTTATTCGCGTCTCCATTGATTAAGTCGACTACGAACCCATCAGATGAATTGGGGATGGCTGATTGATTGATTCATTCTAGTGACACCGCTTTCGGAGCTTAGGTGAATATCCATGTCGGAATAGCTGTCGGAATAACTCTCGGAATAGCTATCGAAATCTGAGGGACTCGAACTGGTTGAGGGATTCATCTCGTACAATTAGATGAAGGATTTTCGATAAGAAATAGACTATAGGATGTAGATTAGTACCCTGCAATACATAATTTACATATGCATATATAATACTAAAATCACATAAGTTACGGAGGAATCCACGGAAGCTATCAGGCAAAGGTAACAATAACAGATACGCTAAGATATGAATTTATCTATACATTGTCTATGCAATAGAGGCAGTAAGGCGTGTCTAGACTTTAAGAATGATAAGCAAATAATTTTCGACACTAAATGATAAGCAAAACTTTTGACATGCAGACACGGTCGAAGTCCAGACCCACTAATGCATCTAAACAACTATCAGTTAGACACACTAATGCAAGACCTGGTTCGCTAAGACCACCGCTCTGATACCACATATAACGACCCATCCTAATTCATCTGGACGAATACATTACATTTGGTTACATCGCGAGTTACTTGACCTCTACATGATACATTTTACAAACATTGCATTCGTTTTTAAAAGACAAACTTTCATTACATCGAAAGTTGACGACATACATACCATTTCACAATATATCCAAACTATAAATGACTTGATAATATTCTTGATGAACTCAACGACTCGAATGCAACGTCTTTTTGAAATATGTCATGAATGACTCCAAGTAATATCTCTAATATGAGCAAATGCACAGCGGAAGATTTCTTTCATACCTGAGAATAAACATGCTTTAAAGTGTCAACCAAAAGGCTGGTGAGTTCATAGGTTTATCATAAAACAATAAAATTCATCATTTTGATAGACCACAAGATTTAAATCCTGCATGGTACAAATGGGCCCGAATCCTATACCCACCAGTAATGTACATGCGATATCATTTAAATACAGTACACATTTCTCGTGTACGAAATCCTTTTTCATAAATCTTAGTAACCATACACATATCTCGTGCACAAAAATAACATACACATAACCTGTGTATAAAATCATTCTCTCGATACATAACATTCAATTTTCATTGCTTTCATAACTTGGCTTGGTAACCGAACTTAACATATAATACGCATCAATAATATCCTCAAAACAGAACATCTCGTCTGTATAATAATCAAATAAACTTCGAAGTACTAAACACCACGCCTACTAGCCCTTCCGTCTAGTGAATATTCTGGGTGAGGGTGTTAAACCCGGCAGCTACCTTTAGGATTCGCGTCAATTAGGCGTGCACTAATTCTCAAAATTAGTGATGTTCCCTAATTCTTAGGTTACCAAGCAATAATAATCAGGGGAAAAATATTCATATCAATTGTGGCAATTATCACGTCCACATAATTCAATGGTGGCAATTATCACGTCCACATAATTCATTCGAGGAATGGTTTGCTTGTGTCTATCTCGTCAAACATTTATAAAAGCATTTCATGTATTCGCAGTTCAAAATGTATTTCAAAAGCATTTAATAAAGTAGTTGTAAAAGTAGCGCATGTATTCTCAGTCCCAAAAATGTAAAGAGTAAAAGGGAGCAAATGAACTCACAATACGATATTTTGTAGTAAAAATATGCATACGACGGAACTGAGCAATGCAGGGTTGACCTCGGATTCACGGACCTCAAAGAAATAGGCTCAAAAATAATGTCAACACCCGGACTCGAACCCACGACCTCTCGTTCCCCGACCACACACCCAACCGTTCAGCTGTTTCTTATTATCTGATTTATTTCCCAGAATAATTCTATTTAACCCATGATTATTTCGACCCACAGACCCGATGATTGAAACCCATTTACTCACACAATTAATCAAAACCCCATTTAAAACCCCTTTAAAATCCAAGTGGCCCATCTATTGGATTCAAAAGCCCACTAGCGTATTTTACTTATATCAATTATTGGATCCTGGTTTTCCAGTCGACACAAACAACTCCCACAGCTAGGTTAAGCCGATCATCAGACATCGAGTCATTATCATTCCAATTATCCTAATCGTCGAATCATCATCATTGTCAAATCATCATCATCACTGATCTTCCATTCTAATCGTCATCATCATAACTGTTATCATACCCATAACTATTCATCATTATCAACCCTTCATCACCTCATTATTTATGTATCATCTTCATCATTAAAGCAGAGACAGAATTCGAGTAACATCAGCAGCTATCGTGCATTAATAGTTTGCAGGTGATGGTGATTTTGATGAAGGTGGTGTTGGTTGTCGAGGAGAAAAGAATTTGAGTAGTAGTCGCTAGTTAGAAGCAATAATAATTCGAATAGCATATAAACAAGATTCGATGGTTCGGTTATGGGTATTATTTAACAGAAACAGGAAATATTGTAGGGTATGTTCTTGAGACGGTGTTCAAATATTAATAGAAATGAGTCATGTAGCAGTACATTGATATGGATTGGAGACGTTAACGAGTTTTTCTTCATGACACGTTTTAACATAATTGAAACAGTACAACCAAACTCATGACTTCAGCATGGATAAAAAAAACAAGTACACATTTTTACCTCCTCATAATTGTGTTGTATTCCATGACTTACTCATATTTAATTTGGTATGGTTGGTAGCTTTCCCACACGCCATACAGTAAGTATAAATCTTGTGTCATCTCATGTTAGATAACCTTGAAGCATGCACAAAGAAACCAACACAATCTTCCTTCTAAGTATACGTATGTTTTTATTTAATTTAGAGTAAACAAGGTGATGGTTTTGATGAGTGTTTTGTTGGGTTAGTGTTCCACAAAACATAAAAGGAAATCAGTAGGCAGAAAACAAAGTGGGTTACGGTTGCTGGTGGTTGTGGAAAGTCGTGGTAGTGGTGTTGTTGGGTGGCGATAAGGTGGCGGGTGAGGGTGATGGTTTCGAGTTGAGTTTAAACGAATAGTAGGTTGGTGATGATTCATATGATACATCTCCTAAGTATATGTATATATATCTAGTCTAGTATAAATATGTGTATATATTTATATTGAAGGAAAGAGTGATCAAACATCAAACAAAAACAGTGTTGGGTTTTTTTTAGATATTGAACTTAAATGGTCAATTGTTAATATGCATTTGAATATGTATGTAATTACCTATACGCAATTATCTATATATCTATCTCATAAGTTAATGGTGGGTAGAAGCAAACAAAAACAATAGTAATAATTGAATCTAAATTTTCAAGAAACGTACAGTATCAAATAGTAATTAATATTAAAATAATGATATGAGAATAAAAAACGTGCAGTTTAGTTAGCCGTCATCTATTACGGACTAAATTTCTTACCCCGTTGTTAATCAGTGGCGGATAAAAAGGTCTTCGGAAAAATCCCAAATTTTTAGATTAAATAGCTTTATTTATTTTGGTCATTATGGTATAAAATTCAGTCATTAACTATTAAATAAAAATTACATTAATTATTCACTCCCAACCCCAAGTAAAATATAGAAAGTTTTAAAATTCAACAAATGGTTCTTAAATACATTTTTAATAAGTCTATAATTTGTAAAACTCATTTTTGGATCATTGTTTATTTTAAAATCACATACGTTCGAATTTAACTCGTTTAATATCGATCGAATTACAATTGAGCGTTACTGTCGATTACAAAATAAATTCGAAATATATATATATGTATATATATATATATATATATATATATATATATATATATATATATATATATATATTCAATATACTTCATTTATATAAAGATACCTTTTAAATAATAGTTATTATATATTATTTTATTTTACATTATTAGTTCTAACAATTACGTCATATAATATTTCAATTTATATTTCAAATTCATATATTTAAATATATATGTATCTTTTTACAAATAGTGGTTCGTGAATCCTCGAAGGTTCATGAATTCATGAAAATAGTTCAAATTTTTTTTGAGACTCAACATTACAGACTTTGCTTATCATATCGAAATCGTATAAAGATCAAGTTTAAATTTGGTCGAAAATTTACAGGTCGTCACATAAATGGTGTACAATCACTAGCATTAGTGATTATTGGTGTTTTGGAGACTTTTAGGGTTTTCGTGGTTGACTAATTTTGACTAGAGCCAAAATTAGGGTTTGATGATGATTTTGACCCGATTGTTGATTTAATAAGGTTTATAAACTTAAAATGGATTAAGTTGAAGTATAAAACCGAGTTAAACATGTTTTGGTGTCAAAACTTGTAAATGGTGAGATTTTGACCTTATGGGTCAAAATTAGGGTTTATAGGCGATTTTGAGAACGATAAGTGTATAACACTTGTGTTCGGGTATAATTGGCATATTAGGACCATTATCACTTGTGTTAGTGAATATTGGTTAGTTTAGGCGTGGTTTGTACTTGGAGGTGCATTTGGGTCGAATTTGCACTAAGTGTCAAATTGGGTTGGTTTGTAAATCCAATCTAAGTGTGTTGTTGAATTTGTGATAATGGATTAGGTACTTTCCATTGACGAGTTGCGGATTACTTGGAAGCATTTCTTCAAGGCGACAAGGTGAGTGTTAATATCCTATATGCATATGTATGTGTAGGATGGGTGCGGGTCGGGTGAAGTGGTTCTCGGTTATAGAGCTCACTTCACATATAGGTGGATTTGATGGACTTGTGTATAGGTCCAATTGGCACGGTTGTGCGTTTTGGTTGACCTCCTTTCGGCGAGGTGTACACTTGTGTGTACGTTATCACATATATTGTGCTGTGGTTTTGGATAACCCCGATGTGGTGGATTTTATAATCCCGTGACCGTGGGTTTTGATGTTGAGAAGTGAATCGCGTGTAGTTCGGATTCACGATGACTCGTGTAGTTTGGTCATCTTATTGAGGTAGTAATCTCGTGTGGTTTCGGATTACTAAGGCTCGTGTAGTTCGGCCAACCTCGATGTTGTGAAGATAGTAATCTCGTGTGGGTTCGGATTACTAAGGCTCGTGTAGCTCGGCCAATCTTCATTGTGGCGTTTGGTATTCGGTAATGGGTTAAGGGGTTAACCTTATTCGTTTTATATTGTTATATATATTAATGTAATGTTGTGTTGTAGCTAACCCTCCGGGTGTAGCTTATTGGCGTTGTTCACATCGTCGTTGGTGAACTTACTTGTTGATATCTTTAGCTTGTTGCTTAGAGATCGTACGGTATGCTTAGTGTAGTTGCCTTATGCAAGGATGCTTCGGTATGCGGTATTTGATATTTGTGTGGCGTGTCCATTTTATACATATATATGTATGTAGTATATTGTCACTCACTAAGCGTTAGCTTACCCTCTCGTTGTTGATATTTTTATAGGTTCGCATGCTTGGCGGCTCGGATAAGCTTGGGGATTAGAGATCTTGGCTAGGTTGCTTAGAAGATCTTGCTTTTGTATTCGATTAGGATTTGGGTAGCGTAGTCCCAAATCACCATGCTCGGTTTTGGTTGGAAACTAAACTAGTCGGGTCGTGTATGTCCGTTTGGACAATTAATCAATGTATTAAATGTTTTAAGCTTTATTAAACCTTCTTTTGTATTAAAGATGTTTATGGAAACACAATTGGGACCTAAAGCGTTATTTAAAGCGTATTAAAAGGAAAAAAATTTATGGGCCGATTTTAATACGGGTTGGGTCGTTTCACAGGTTAAACCTTTTTACTTTAAGACTTACACAACATTAGGGGGAAAAACAACCAAATTTCCAAAATCAAAAATGAAAATTAAGATAAAGCTTACCCTGAGGATTTCTTATTACGGATGTCACGCTAGGACCAATTTTATCTTTAATAGGCACATATTTATTGTTCGCTATTGCATCCTCGACCGGAACATGAACAAAGTCATCTACCTTCACTTCGATATTTTTATTACAATATCTTACTTCATCAACACTGAACTTATCATCAGCTTTCTCTCTATGCCTTCCTCCTCCATAGAATCGTAGCCAAAACTTTTGTCCGAATTCAACTTTTTTGAAAAGTCGACATCACAACTATCATTTTTCTTGCAAATATCAGCACCTGCAGCATAGGTGACTTCATTAACTACCTGGTTTCCACTAATAACACACATCATACTATTACTACAACATGAGTAAAACTGTTGCTACCACATGAGTAAAAAAAACTTCAATATGTATCGATTTGAGTAAAACTTCAATAAAGACTGTTTTCAATAACACAACATACTATTCTCATCTTTTTTCAATATTTGAAACGACTCTTTTCAATAAATTATCTCATATAAATTATCTTATATTATGTGAAACAAAACAAATAAAACATATTTCAATACATTACCAGCAACTTACCTAACAGACCTAAATTTAATCTTATTGCTTGCTGTGTTAAAAAGAATAAAAAAAAGGATAGAACTATTAACAACTAAACTGGCACCATATTTTATTGATTTGAGTAAAAAAAAACTTCAATATAAATAAGTTGTATTATATTAAATTCGTAAATTGTACCTCCTCGTCAGTTACAATGAGTGCAATCACCCTTTCACATGATTCATGATTCTTTTCCGGTCTTGTTCCTCGACGTGAAGAACTTTATCTTGAGCCCAAGTTTGGCAATTGTTGGTTTAAAATCTTGAATCATGATAATTCTAGAATCCATGAATGCATTAAAGATCAATAAGTTACAACGAATCAGGTACTCTGTAAGTTCCACTACTATCAAGTATTGTGTTAGTTCCCCTACTACTATATGGTAATTTAATGTTATATTTATTCAAATAATCATATCAGATTATCCTTTAAAATATATATCTTGATTTTGGAAAAATGTGTTCCAACTGACCTACCTCTAACCCGCCTATTTTGCCACTTACACTGAGAAACCTCAAAAAATGGCTGGGTATGCATGGTGCAACAGAATCCAAACAACCTGAACGGAAAAACAAACCAAACAAAATTATATCATCTCAGGATGAACAAACAAACTTCAAACAAAAACAACAACAATAACAACAACAACAAACTCAATACCACATGAGTGCTAGCCAAATGCAACCCTGGAAAATCTGGAAACAAAGTCATAACCCATTGTGAAACCTCTAATTAGTATTGAGATATGGGGAACTAAACCCAAAAAAAAGGGAAGAACACCAAAAATTCCAAAACCTGCACAAAAGAGTTACACATTCATTTTAGGGGAAGTTCAATTATTTAAGTCTTAAAAAAACTCAAAATGATCAATTAAATGTTTAGGCTCTTTTTGATTAATTTGATTGACAAAATTTTAGGAAGTTGGTTCAGTTATTTTTAGATAATATATTGTGCATCCAATATATCTACTTACAATCCAGTTTATATTAGAAAGTTATCTTATTATAGCACTACCATCTTCTAAATACAACAATACAAAAGAATTAAAGAACCCATACACAAGAAAACTATACCAGTATTATTTTTGTCAAAGCCTCCAAATCAAGATCGCTTCCCAAATCTATCTGGAACTACCGATATGCAAAAAAAAATAACAGTTGGACAAAATTTCAAGAAAAGGAACCAACAGTTGGACAAAATTTCAATAAAGCATACCTGGTTGTTTTTAGAATCCGAAATCAATTCGATGACCCAATTGTGAATCAACCCTACAAAAATTTAGGGTTTTTAATCTAATAAAGTAACGACCAAAAACAAAATTCAGGGTTTTTAATCATGTATCACTGGCACAAAATCAAAAACCTAGGGTCAGATGATAATTGCGCAGATAGAATCGATTTGCCTTAAACCGCAACGGCTCGCACAAAATCCAATACCCTATGGTGAAATCGAAACGACCGCCACTAAGAACATAAACTGTAAATAAATTAGGGTTTCATAAGAGGAGTTGGTGTAGATCGAGATCAGTATGTAATACACACACATATAATACAAGTTTCCACTCTAAATGGATGAAAATGTGATTCTTGCAAATAATCCAACCGAGTATTAATCGTTTCCACATAGTAAACGATTTCTGTAATTAAACCCATTGAATTCACAATAAATTTTAACACAAAAATCTCAACTTGTTAATTGTTATGCTTTGTATGGTTGGAAATAAAGCTATGCTTTGTAGTTGTATCAGCTTTGTTTATAACCAATCAAAGATAGTTACTGATGCAGATAATAAATATAAATATAAATATAAAACACAAATGTCAGTCTACAAATTAATAATACATATAAATTATCATACAATCAAATACCTGAAAAGTTCATAAAATACGTAAGTCAGTCTAGAAATTAATAAATATATATACATAAATAATATACCTGAAATTAAGAACCCTAATCAAAGTTGGAATCGAAATTAGGTGATATCAGGAATTGAATTTAAAAAGTGATGAATCGTTAAGATTATTGGATTGAAAGCTTGATGCACTCTCCGATTTGTTTGAAACGTAAATGGGTTTTATTTTTAGGTATAAGATGAATATGAAGATCTGGTAACTGAAAAGCAGTTTAGAGGGAGCCTTCGTTGGTAACTAATGTGGAGGAAAAATAGGGTTTTTCCTCATTGTGTGATGAACTGTGAGGATGATGAATTGTGCGTGGATACAAATGTATGGGAAGAAAATAACCCCTGATTTTTGTTCTGGAACCCGTGTGTTATTTCTACTTAGGGCTAATTTCGTCTGATTAGATCGGATTGTCACGTGATTAAGGGAGGGATTAGAAATGGATGGCTAGAATTAGAGGTGGTCAACAAATTGGATGGCTATGATTTAAAGTTGATGAGATTTGTCACTCAATTGTGGTTTTACTTTAAGTATAAGAGAGATTATTATTATTATTAATCTTATAAGTATTCTTAATGTGATTATTATTGTTAAGGTTATCATTTAGGCAGTATTATTATAGTTATCTTAGCAAGATTAATAAAAGTGGTATTAATAAAATTCATAGAATTATTATTGATATCATTAACATAGGTATTAATATTATCATTGTTAATATTGTTGATATGATTATGATTCGTATTAAATTTTTATTATAAAGTATTAATATTATCATTATAACTAAAAGTATCATTATTTTAAAACTATAATTGTAATACAACTTGTATGATCATTATTATTATTGTTAAAAATTATTAAGTATCGTCATCATTACTACCATTAACATTATAATTAACATTTTTACAATTATTATAAATATCATTATCATTAATAGAATTATTAACATTATTATCTTTACTAGCAATAAAAAGTATTATTATAATTATCATTTTTACCACTATTGATATTATTTTAATATTATTATAACTACTACTATTAATATACAAATGATATATATATTAAAAATACATTTAATACATATAACATAACAAAAATTAATATTTTTATATATATAACAAAATGAATATATATTAATAATGAAATATATAAGTTACTAACATAAAAATTAGATCATTAATAATATATATATATATATATATATATATATATATATATATATATATATATATATATATATATATGTGTATGTATATATATAATTGATCGATTACAAGGATATGTATTAATGAATATACAAATGATATAGGTTCGTGAATCCGAGGCCAACCCTACACTTGTTCAATATTGTCATATGTATTTTTACTACAAAATACAGAATGGTGAGTTTCATTTGCCTTTTTACCCCTTTATATTTTTGGGCTGAGAATACATGCGCAATTTTTATAAATGTTTTACGAAATAGACACAAGTAATTGAAACTACATTATATGGGTGAATGATCGAAGCCGAATATGCCCCTTTTGCTTGGTAACCTAAGAATTAGTAAACCGATCTACTAATTGACGTGAATCCTAAAGATAGATCTATTGGGCCTAACGAACCCCATCCAAAGTACCGGATGCTTTAGTACTTCGAATTCGTTTTTATCATGTTCGAAGGATTTCCCGGAATGATAGGGGATATTCTTATATGCATCTTGTTAATGTCGGTTACCAGGTGTTCACCATATGAATGATTTTTGTCTCTATGCATGGGACGTATATTTATGAGAAATAGAAATGAAAATCTTGTGGTCTATTAAAATGATGAAAATGATTGATTATGATAAACTAATGAACTCACCAACCTTTTGGTTGACACTTGAAAGCATGTTTATTCTCAGGTATGAAAGAAATCTTCCGCTGTGCATTTGCTCATATTAGAGATATTACTTGGAGTCATTCATGACATATTTCAAAAGACGTTGCATTCGAGTTATCGAGTTCATCAAGATTTTTATTAAGTCGATTAAAGTTGGATATATTATGAAATGGTATGCATGTCGTCAATTTTCGATGTATTGGAAGTTTATCTTTTAAAAACGAATGCAATATTTGTAAAATGTATCATATAGAGGTCAAGTACCTCGCGATGTAATCAACTATTGTGAATCGTTTATAATATATATGAACGGGTCCTTTCTGTAAGTATATCAATATGTTTGTAAAAACAACGACAAGTTTCTTAGTCAGAATCCATGATTCCACGAGTCATCAAACTAGATGACTATAGCATATCTATTCACTTAATATCTATAGCATATCATTAAATTATTTGTTTAAACAACTCTGTGATTCCGCAAGTCATTTCATTAGCATGATATATCTTAAATTGATTTTGTGATATTATACTATATTTGGAGAATTGTTTTAAAACATTTTATTAAAATAATCTTTAATATATATATATATATATATATATATATATATATATATATATATATATATACACTAATAGTAATTAGTAATAATAATAATACTAAAATAATCTCTAGTAATAATATAATAATAATAATAATGATAAGAATAATAATAAAAATTGCATTAGATGTAAATGAATAACAAAATATAACTTTTTTTTGGATATGGGTCATGGACAGGGTCAAATCTGGGGTTGGGTGAGACGTGCGACTATACTGGTCATCACAACTCGAGGGGCATCAAAATTTAAAATCAACTACCGAATTTTTAGACGAAATTCTGAAACTCTAAACAGGAGTTAAAAGAATTGCATGTTACTAATGAAGAAGACAAAATGATTTTGACACCAATATGTGGGTCTATTTTTTTTTATTGTTATATGTAAATAAAATAAACTACTACAATATTATAATGTGTATATTACAGTTTATCACTTTATGGGCTCCACATTTATTTTATTAAATTACTTTTTATTATTTGTATTGTCGTATTTTAGTATTTTTTTTTTAAATTTATATGAGCATATACATTTCAAAGGTTAACATTTCATTAAACTATAATTTATTTATTCATTAGAATCACAAATAACATGCTTTACCACTCCAATTCTACAAATAAACGTATCCATAATATTAAACTATACCCAATTTTACCAAAAAAAGTTTCTCTCTCTCAACCCGATACAATGATACGTCCTCTTCTCCGGTAAACTTCCGGCTACCAGTTTTCTCTATTCTAATCGTTATTTTAATTTGATTGCTTCAACCATCATGTTCTCAATACCTGTTTCACCGTTTACACCACATCACTCTACATCCAAAAAGTCGATTCACCCTAAACCCAACATAATCAATCACATCAAATATAAACCAGACAATGTTGGGGTATGGGTTAAAATTGATCGGAATAATAGCAACGAGACTGTCCAACCTTCGATTAATCAAGTCCCTAAGCCTGATGAATTCCCCGATCTGAACCAATCTATCAGGAACCCTAATATTCCCACAGCCGCCAGATTCAACACCTCATCTAACAACATCTACCAACGATTCAAATCCCATGAGAATGCAAAAAACCTGATCAAGCAATACGGATCTAATTCCAACCAGCATTCTCGTGATAAACCTGAACCAAAAAACATCATATCTTTCCTTTTTTTCAACTTTCCCGACTCCTGGAATTCTGTAAAACTATGGGGTCTGTTCAAACAATTTGGGGATATCACCGAAGTTTACATCCCAAAGAAAACGTTAAAAAATGGAAAACGCTTCGGTTTCGTCCGATACAGGAACATTCCGGAACATCTTGTTGATTCGATGGTGAGGAAACTCAATATGATTGTTGTTGATGGTATGCTTCTTGTAGTTTACAAAGCTCATGACAGAAAATTGCACAACGTGTCCAATACTCATCCTCCTGTGAACAAACCGTGTCAGAATAATCATCCGCCAACAAACAAGTTCACTGATGATCGCAAATTCTCCGAAGTCACTGCCCCTCAGGCTCAAAATGAATCGAACAAAAGCTCAGGTATAACTAATAACTATCTTAAAACTATAGAGATTAACGTATTGCAAGACGAAAAGCTCAATGATTTACTTGGTCATGCTCTTGTTGGGGTGATCAAAAACATTGATCACCTTATGTATTTTGATGAAATCTGTAAATCGGAAAATCTTATAGGATTTGAGCCTAAATACCTAGGTGGTCGTGATGTTATGCTTATCTTTGATGACAAAAAATTGGCTCTCGATGTTTTAAACACTAGCAAACTGAACGAAAATAGGAACCCCTTGGGGAATTGGTTTGATGACATCCAACCTTGGGATCCTGATGAATACTCCTATCCTGGGCGTTTAGTTTGGGTTGAAATCAAAGGGGTACCGTTTACATGTTGGTTTGAATCAACGTTCAATGACATTGCTAAAGAATGGGGTGAAATAATTGAACAAAAAAATTGTTCCATTGATGAGAAAGGTTCACAAGATTTATCTTCAGGAAAGGTTCTCATCATTACTAGATCACTTGAACCCATTTACGGTCGTGCCCTTATCAATCACGGGTCTACATCTACATATGCTTTTGTTTCTGAAATCAACGAACCTACGATTGAGTTTAACTCCATGGATAACGAATCATCAGTTTGGGATGATGATGTACTATCTGATGATTATGCTTCGGACGAAGAATCCCTCATGGATGGTAACCAAATATTTGAAGGTTATGCGACACAAAAATCGCCAAAAAACATGTTCAATACCAACGACACTAGCGACAACAATTCTGGCACCGAAAATATACCACCTTCGGATGGGTCGTCTTTGTCTAACTCGAAGAGATTTGCTGCCTGCAAGTTTCCAAAAAATCTTGATGACACTAATTCGAACTCTGAGCCTAAAGATAATGGTAATAATGAACATGTTGTTTCATCAGATTATGATCATGTTTCGGAAACGGACACAGGTGATGATAACTTATCGTCCCCTATAAGCGGTAATCAGAACAGTCCCCATACATCCCATGATTTACACAACTCGACATCTGAACCCAACCCCAATCCTCTAAACGAGACTACACCTCCATCCATACCTATTAGCCCAATTCAGATTATGAATAACCTACAATCCTTGAACTCCGCTAAGCCCAATATCGATCTCCATGCTCCTATAACAAACCCAATAAACCTATCTTCTCCTAACCCACCTCATAACGAACCCGTCCCTTTAACCCAACCAAACCACGAAACCAATCCTTCTAATTCTAACTTTGATGGAAGCTGTGATGTGTCAAATAAGGCTGATACAGACAGCTCCTCAGGGATCCCTTCATCCACTCATGATTGTCCAATTAATATTGACGACAATGTGACTTCTAATCCAACACTAGCCGAGATTCGATCTAACGAAAAGAAGAAACGTTTGCATGCGAAGAAAGAAAAAAAGAAAAGTCATCGAACTAGCGACCTTGAATTCAAAAAAATCGCACGGAATCAACCAAAACCGCCTCAACATTCTACGCTAGCTGAACCGAGTAGAAAAGCACCGCAATCCAAATTCCTATATATTAAACATTGTGCACGTAGCGGACAAAAACTGAAATTCGGTCAA
The DNA here is from genome assembly GCF_046630445.1 of Rutidosis leptorrhynchoides. Lineage (NCBI taxonomy): Eukaryota > Viridiplantae > Streptophyta > Magnoliopsida > Asterales > Asteraceae > Rutidosis > Rutidosis leptorrhynchoides. The sequence continues at coordinate 354,226,806 of NC_092339.1, forward strand.
CTTAACCGCAAATGTAGCTCGACATCTAATCCCAACTCTACACTGAATATTCCCAAAAAATCGGGCTCAAAAAATGCATCTGGAAGCAGCACAAGTACAAATGAATTTGGTACAGGTATCGGAATCCGATGGAATGCGGAACATTAGCACCCTCCTTCATCATCTCGTTCTTTGTAAGTTTTCTAATGGCTTGTATTTCTCTTAATATTCGGGGAGTAGGGGTAACGGGTAAAATTAATTGGCTTAAAAAAATATGCAACTCAAACTGCCCTATCATCTTAGGTCTACAAGAAACAAAATGTGGACAATCTCCTGATTCACTTATTGACTCCTTTTGGTATAATTCCCACTTCAATTTTGTTCAAAAAGACGCTATCGGGGCCTCGGGTGGTCTACTATTGATCTGGGACTCCTCCACTTTTACATTTGAAAGTGCAATTGAAGGTGAATTTTTCATTGCTATCAAAGGAAAGTGGTCTGGATATGCCTCAGACATGGTAATCATTAATGTTTACGAGCCCCATTCACACAGGAAAAAACTTGTATTTTGGGATGAACTCTCAAGACTTGTTGATTCCATTGATATTCCTCACATCATCTTTGGTGATTTCAATGAAGTTCGATCCAAATCTGAACGCCTAAACTGTTTCTTCAAGCAATCCTGGGCCGACAATTTTAATAAATTCATTGATAACTCTAACCTTATCGATATTCCACTTGGAGGTAAGAAATACACCCGCTTGTGTCTCAAGACAATGAAATTCAGTAAACTTGACCGTTTCTTGGTGTCTGAGTCCATCTTAAAACTTTGGCCGAATATCTCCTCAAAATCACTCGACCGTGACCTTTCCGACCATTGTCCTATTATTCTTAAAAACTCTATCGTAGACTTTGGCCCTAAACCCACTCGTGTTTTTAATACCTGGTTGAAATTAAAAAATGCAGACGACATCATAAAATCTACATGGTCACAACCCGTAAGCGGAAACCGCCCTGACTGTATCCTCCGAAACAAACAAAAAAACGTCAAATTTGAACTAAAAAAACTAAGCGCACAACTAAATAATCTAGACAATGAAATTAAAACACACCTCGATGCTTCTAATGATTTTGAGAAACTTGCGGAAATTAGGCCCTTAACAGATCTCGAAAAGGACAAATGGATTAATAACAGAATGCAACACATAGTAAAAGAAAAACAGAAATCTAACATGTTCAAACAGAAAGCCCGAATCAAATGGAACCTCGAGGGCGATGAAAACTCTAAATACTTTCATAATTACATTAAAAGAAGAGTTAACAAAAACAATATCCGTGGCATATCCCTAAATGGTACATGGTCCGAAGAACCTAACACAATAAAAAACGAGGCACTTAAATACTTTGAATCACTTTTCCGCTCCAAACCACGTAAAGGGTCTTGCCCATTCGAAAATGAACCTGACCGCATCTACATTTCGCAAGAAGATAATCTAATCCTCGAATCGCAATTCTCAGAAAAAGAGATCTGGGATGCCCTTAATGATTGCGAAAGCTCCAAGGCGCCTGGACCGGACGGTTTTAACATGAAATTCTTCAAAAAATACTGGTGGTTAGTTAAAGAAGACCTCATTAGGGCCCTAGATTGGTTTTGGCTCAAATCCGAAATATCTAGGGGATGCAATGCATCTTTCTTCACGCTAATACCTAAAAAATCCAACCCTATTGGCTTTAACGAATATCGACCCATATGCTTAATCGGAAGTTACTATAAAATCCTCACCAAGATTCTCGCTAACCGTCTTTCAAAAGTTATCCATAAAATAATCGGTGTTGAACAAACCGCATTTCTAAAAGGTCGTAACATCCTCGATAGCGTTCTAATTGCAAACGAAATTATCGATGAACTTAAAAGAAAAAAGCAAAAAGGCCTCATATTCAAAGTGGACTTCGAAAAGGCATTCGACTGCATCGAATGGGATTTTCTTTTCGAGACCATGGCATGTATGGGATTCGGACGCAAATGGATCAGTTTCATCCATGCATGTCTTTCCTCTTCCTCCATTTCCATCCTTATCAATGGTTCCCCGACGGCGGAATTCTCTCCTGAAAGAGGAATTCGCCAAGGCGACCCTATCTCTCCCTTCCTTTTCATCATCGCGGCCGAAGGTCTAAACATCCTCACTAAGCGTGCTATAGCAAACGACCAATTACGAGGGATTTGTGTCGGGCATGATAAGATTGTGTTATCCCATCTCCAGTATGCGGACGACACAATCTTCTTTGGTGAATGGAGTAAACGGAACGCTAAAAACGTGTCCAAATTACTCAAATGCTTTGAAAACATATCGGGCCTAAAAGTTAATCTCAAAAAAAGTAATTTATACGGAATTGGTGTTGCACAAAATGAAGTTGATGCTATGGCTTGCTACATAAATTGTACGGCCGGCACAACTCCTTTCACTTACCTCGGACTTCCCATCGGCACCCTCACTACAAAAGCCTCGTCTTGGAAACCAATCATTGAGAAGTTTGACAAAAGACTCTCTGACTGGAAAGCAAAATCAATCTCTTTTGGCGGACGACTAACCTTAATCAAATCCGTATTATCTAGTATCCCTCTTTACTACTTCTCCTTATTCCATGCCCCTTGCAACATCATCAATTTACTCGAAACAAAAAGACGCAAATTCTTTTGGGGTGGGTCCGAAGCGGACAAAAAAATTAATTGGATCAAATGGGAACACATTCTTTTACCTTATGATAAGGGTGGTTTAAACATTGGTTCATTATCTTGCAAAAACATCTCCCTACTTTCCAAATGGTGGTGGAGATTCCATAACGAAAAAGATGCTCTCTGGGTTAAAATAATATCTAGCATTTACGGTCCGGGTGGGGGGGGGGGGTTTGCGCTAATGATTTATCTAGAAATGTTTCAGGTAGCACAATTTGGAATGAAATTATCAAGGCGGGTAATATCGCGGACAACCTCGGGACAAACTTCACCAAGTCTATCACCAAATGCATTGGAAACGGAACCGACACCAAATTTTGGCATGACACTTGGTGTGGTTCCGAAAAATTCAGCAATCAATTTAGAAGACTATACATGCTTGAAAGCAACAAACAAGCTCTGGTTGCCGATCGTATCACGTCACAAAACTCTACTTCCACCGGATTATGGAATTGGTCGAGAAACCCATATGGACGTACCCTCAACGAATTAACGGAACTCAACAATCTTATTGCCTCCATTAATTTAACTGATAAACCTGACACTTGGAAGTGGGCCTTAGATAACGATGGTATCTTCACAACAAAGAAACTTGCTTCTATCCTCGACAACACCATACTCGCCACTCCACAACACACCTTCAAAACTCCGAAAAACAAACTTTTACCCCAAAAAATTAACATATTTATCTGGAGATTAATTTATGGTAGAATTCCCACTCGCATTGAACTAGACAAACGTAATGTTGACCTTAATTCGATTCTTTGCCCATTATGCAACTCACACGTCGAAACCATTGAACACATTCTTTTTCTTTGTCCGAAAACATCAAGTGTATGGCTATCTATACTAAAATGGTGGAACCTTCCTTCTAACACCCTCACCACCTTTACCGACATTACCATCTCGGAGCAACCGTTCCCTACGTCGAAATCCGGTTCATACATATGGCAAGCCACTAAATGGGCATCTACATACATTATTTGGAAACATAGGAATCTTAATGTCTTTAGCAAAAAGGAATGGTGTGTTGCTACAATTTTAACCGAAATCCAATCACAATCTTACGCTTGGATCTCCAAAAGAGCAAAGAAGTCTATAATCGATTGGCATCAATGGCTCATCAACCCATCATCATACACCTCGGATCAACAAAGAACGGGCATTGGCTAATTTACTTCACGTCCTAAATAGTCCTTTTGTACTCATGCTTCTCCATGGATAGGTCTTTGCATTTTGTCACTTGGTTAAACGGATAGTATTAATCAACTTTGTCACCGAAAGTTCGGTACTGTTCGGTTAATTCTATCCTACTTGAATCCTCAAGTTCCGCGGTGTCAAAATGTGTGATTTATTCATGAAGGCGGCATTTGCTTTTTTCCGTTATCATCATATTGTATAGAATTTATAGGGCTTGTAACTTTCCATTATATAAATAAAATTTCTTGCTTTTCAAAAAAAAAAAAAAAAAAAAAAAAATTTATTCATTAGAATAAAACAAAATTCAAGTCTTATATTTTTAACAAATCTTATGATATGTAAAAAAATCTTATGATACGTGTTCGCTTTATAATTGTTACTCATTTAGCTATTTAACTTAAAGTTTTGTTGGTTTAATATTATGTATGTTTAAATTAATAATTCAAATATAATTAAAATTTTATGTTAATAAAGTGTGGTTTTTTATTATTTACCTTCGAACACAGGTAAATATCATTTTAAATTTGTATTATAACTTTATTAATTAAAGTTTGGAGGGCATATTTTGATCGTTTTACCAATGAAGGGTCTTAGTTTTGTCGACATTTAGTATATTTAGTATTATATAATATCATTTCTATATATTAAATTATTTTAATATCCATAAACTCCGTTACAAATATTTACAAAATAGTAAATATATGTTATATACAATATATAATTATATAATACTTAAATTAATATAATAGAAAAAAAATTAATATAATAGAAATTGTAGGACAAATAATTCGAAAAGGTAATTAATTTTTTTTACCATCAAAATTGAAAATTTATTAATTAAACCTTCTTAGCAAGTAGCTAGAGAGAAGAATACAATATTTACAACTACATAAATAGTAGTAGTGGCTAGAAAGGAATTTTATTAAATTACGTAAACTACATAGATAGTAATACTCTTATGACTTTTTAGGATGCATAAAAAAGGTAATATGCTCTTCGATTGTTTGTTAGAAAGGAATCCATTTTCAAAATTAGTGTTGTCCAGTGGACAACTACATTTTCGTTATGTTAACGTCATATCATCATCTTTTTTTTCAATAATTATAAACGTTATACGGAGTATTACATTTTTAGTGATAGTTTTTTTTTTTTTTTTTACTCTTTGACTATTGAGGATTCATACATCTATAATTTAAATTAAATTCTTCATTGTGAACTTAATGTGAATTACGAGTTCACTTTAAGTGACAGTACGTCATAAATTATAATTAGTCACTATGATAGAAGTATTTCCTTGATTTTTAAGTATATACTAGCCAGATCAAACTTGTAATTTACTCAAATCACTTAGGGTGCGTTTGATAAAACTGAATAGTTCGTAATCTTAATGATTCAAAGGTTCTGAATGATTTTGAATGACAATAAGCTGTTTGATAATCATTTTGAATAAGCAATGTTAATGATATAAAATTACCTTCTTAACTTTTTTTATGAATAATTACTAGAATATTGTTGTTTAATAAGTATTTTTGATATAATTTAAAGAAGATATTACATAAAATTTATGTGTTTAATGGTTAATAGAGTATCTCGACTCTGAATGGTTCATCACTTAATATCTGAATCATTAAACATCATCTGCCATTCAGATGTCAAAAACAAATGCACCGAATGTTGAATGGTTCAACATTCAGCGCTTAATCATTCCATTAGGAAGTAAACAAACACCCCTTAATATGGGCTCGTAATTCACTATAGGACTCGTAGTTCAAAATTAAGTCGAATTAACTCACACTAAATTTCAATTTAAATTTAATAAATATATTTTCAATCAAAATTATAGATATATTAATATTTAATGGTCAAATAGCCCAAATAGTTAGGTAACATATATTATTAAAATTATCAATAAAACTAATATTTCTTTTTGTCACAATAGAATGATGATATGACATCTACATGACAATAATATGGTTGTCAATTGTAAAATATTACCTTAATTTTACACATTAACAAATTGTGATAATTTTTGGTAAAAGTTGTAAAGCATATTACTTTTTTCTATTACTTTTTTTCGGATCCAAAAGTATTATATCACCGTTTATTGACAATTTATTTTACTTAGGTTACTCTTCCAATTTATCTGCTCATATGTATACAATAATTTTTTATATTAAATAATATTGTAATATGATGTATCATATATTGACTTAGCATATAAATATAAATATATTTTTATATTATAGGGATAATTAATGTCAAATTATCATTTGTGTATTAACATTTGATAAATCTTATGCTTCCACGTTAGTATAAATACAACCATCTTGATTATGGCTCATATCAGTTTTTTACAACCTTTTGCAACAAAACAAAAGATATAAAAAAAGTTTCGTAAGAATACTAGCCAATATGGTTAAGATCTTTAACACACATATGATCATATGTTTAATGTTACTTACAATGTTAGCTTCTATTGAATGTAAGTTCCTGTTACTTGGGTTTTTTCTGTAATTTACATTTACTTTTCTAACAAAATCAAATAATAATGAATATGCATGATTTTTTAATATTGCATTTTATGTGTTTATAGGTAGTAAAATTGGCATGGAAGAGTTGAAACAAGGAGATGATTGGTCAGTTTGTGATCCAGTCAAGAAAGATGGCAAGATACAATATTGTTGTTGTCCAGAACATTTTAAGAGTCCATGTTTTGATAAGATAAATGAATGTGTGAAAGATTGTAAGACACTGCTATGTGTCTCGAACAATGATAAATAATTCTTTTAATTATTCTCTTGATTTTTTTACTAAAATAACGATTACTATTAAAATAAAAAGAAACTTTATAAAAAAATCAGTCAATCCTAAACTGGTACAGGAAAAGAAAACAATTTAACGACAAAAAGAGTAAATCAATCTAGGCTAACCTTACTAAACGGTAACTCAAGATGAATTATTCTCTTAGTGTTTTATTTTCTTTTCTACATTTTCAATTTTCTCACGAACACGGACAAACTGCACTTTTATCAATTTCATATAAGAAAAGTTACTCGAGAAACTTATATTTTTTTTTTTAGAACAACAAATTTTGTTAGACTTCTAGTAAGTAGAATATAATTAACTAGCAATTTTTTTTAGAACGTACAAACTTATGTTTTAATTGGTGTTTAAATTTAATTTAAATTAAATTGACAACAATATTTTGGTTAAATTAGATGTTATAATTTAGGGTACAAGACATGTTGAATTTGTTTATGTTTAAAAATGACATTTTTGTTTTTCTTTCTATCATTATTGAAATTGAAATGATCAAAGATATTATCATTATCATATATTATCAATCCACAAGTGACTGTAAAATCGGGCCAACCCGGGCCGGGTACACTTGAATGAACAGTAAAATTTGGTTAACCCGTGCCAGTTGACCCGTCTCGGATGACTGAGTTGACTCGGCCCGGTTGACTCGACTCGACTTTTTTTTTTCCAACTATTTATTCCATTATTTTTTTTTTTACAATTTTTGTTTAACTTTCTTTTTCCCCTTCTGTTTTAACCGACCGTTAGCCATTTTCCCCCAACCCGACCCTTAACCCTTTTGTTTTAAACGCGACTGTTAACCAACTAAAATCACCCCCCATGAAGCGCAGTCACCACCTAACTTGTTAAATATATTTAAGATGAGAAGAATTAACAAAAAAATGTTGCCCGACTCCATTATCAGTGTATGTCTTGAGCGGCGTTGGAGCTTCTTTGGCCTAAGCCTTTGAAGACTCCAATACTAGCAACATGTCAATGCTAAGCCATTGAAGGACCGTCCTTCAACATGTCATTTCCAGGCATATTGAACCACGGAGCTGTGAGCTTTTTTTGTTGTACACAATGCATTATGAGTGGTGAGTGATTGGGCGCCGGTAATTGAAAAATTCAAGAAAAGGTTATCGGAATGGAAGATTGATAAGGCTAAAAATGAACACATATTTTACAGCATTATTTCCCAAGAAAGACAAGATTTTAGTTGATATTGTTCGATTTAAAAGCACTATTCGTTTAAATATTAAAAAGTGAAGATAAAAGGCAGATTCGACAAATTGAAGACGGAAAGGTCCAAAAAGCTAAAAAGTACAAGATTCAATCAAAAAGGTTCAAATTATTGATGAGGAACGTCTCAAAATAACAAGAGTACAAGTTACAATACGCGATTTAAAATAATACGCGAAGACGTCCGAAAATCCGGAACCGGGACCTGAGCCTAGAAGAAACGCCCGACGCAACGGACCAAAAATATCTAGTCTACTATGCACAAAAATATAATATAATATATATATAATTATATATAATTATATATTATATATTATTATTATATTACGTCGGCAAGAAGAAAACAAAGCAATTTGGCTGGATCCAGGGTGGCCATGCGACTCGCATGGCCAGAGGCACAAAATCCATGCGAGTCGCATGGAGTGAAAATGCTGGTTGTAGCGACCCGACCAAATCGTCATTGACGGCGCCGACTACTTAGGTCCCGTTGCGTGGTCGTAGTCCCTATATGAGACTCGTTTGACCAAAATTATGTCGCATTCATTTGAAAGGTACAAGTCTTGCAAGTTTAGTTTACAAAACCGTTCGACAACAAGTCTAAGTTTACAAAAGTCATAAAGTATAAATGAAATAACTTGCGACATAATTAGTTTAAAAACACAGTTGCTATAAATAGCGTAAGTATGTAAACAATATGTTTGAATCCAACGGTGCTATCACTAGCGTATGCATGTATGTATGCTTGACTCCAAGCATGAAATCAGAGTGTATGCATGTATGCTTGACCCCAAGCAAGTGTGAGTGTACGCGGAAGCATGTATCAAATAGCCAAGTATGAACCTGAGAAACATATAGAAAACTGTCAACGAAAAACGTTGGTGAAATCATAGGTGTATTACTAAAAGTTATATTTTGAACCACAAGATTTAGTATTTCCATAAATTGATCATCCAAAAGTTGCATTCCAAAAGTTGGTTCGCGAGCACCCAATTATCAAGACTTAACGTTTCCTTCCATAGAACCCCATCACAATAGTGTTAGAACATACACTGTCTCTCGAAAATATATTTCATCCGTAGACGGTAGCGAACCGTCCGTAATGAGGGTTTGTCAAACCCGTATGGCCACACAATATAAGTTCTCGCTTACACCCTGCAAGTGTAACTAATGATAATCGAATTGAGGATTTTTGTTCTAACTCGCTGTGGAATGTTTGTTTTCCTTGTACTTGTGTTCAAAGTATAAAAGTAAGTAGTACAAAATGTAACAAAGTATATGTTTCTCAGCCCACAATTTAAAAGTATAAAAAGTTGTTGAAAAGGTGGGACTATGATCTCACCTCGAGTGCACGAGTATAAAGGTACTTCAACAAGTAAACGTGTGCATGAAAAATTGCTTAGCCTTGACCTAAACAAGTAAGTTATATCAATTAACCGGTTACGACACAAAGTCGGGTGAAATGTGTTCAATTAGTCCTATGGCTCGTTACGACTCGATTAAGTATAGCATGTGAATCACGTTGTCAAGTTTCATACAAGAAACAAGTATAAAAGCATGTTAGAATGATTGTATAAAAGTTTGGTTAAGTTTGACTAAAAGTCAAACTTGGTCAAAGTCAACGAAAAAGTCAACGCGTTCGGGTTCGGTCCCGAACTATTTTTCTGAGGTTTTTATTCATATATAAGCATATTAGAACAAGTTTCATGTGAATCGGAGGTCGGTAGCTAGTCAAACATTTCGCGTGAAATGCGCCAAAGTGAGCAGAATCTGGCCAGGCCAATCCGCGCGCCGCGCGGGGATGGGGCGCGCCGCGCCACTACCTGGCCAGAGAATTCTGGTCAGTTTTCAAAGTATGCACGAACCAAAACACAAACAATCACATTTTATGATCCGCAAACAATTAGAACATGTATTTTATATCATCGGAAAGCTATTGCGACAAGGAATACAACTAACCACATATCATTAATCAAAAACATTATTTACCATAACCGAAAACTCGTCAATTGATCAAGAAAGGTTTATTTTCAAAGTTTCAAGTTCGTAAAACGTATTTTATGATTCGGGAATCCAATTTACACATACGATATGCCGTTTCGAAGGTAATTAAGCATACATTACAACTAATCACTAACAATTAACATTCCATGGCATTCAAGCATCCAAAAGTTCATGTCAAGAACTATCAAACCCTAGTCAAACATCACAAAATCATTAATCGGGTTTTTGAAGTTTTCTTAATCAACCTACACATCCAAATGTGGCTAATGATACTAGTAACACAATTAAAACATGCACTTTAACAATCTAACAACATTAACTCATCCAAAATCAAGGATTAAGCACACCCATTTCAAGTTCATGCTAGTTACTCAAAAAAACAACAAATCGAGCAAACCAAACATATATTCATGTTACACACGAGCCATAGACACTAACTAACACGATTTCAAGTATATAAAACGAATTTAGAGAAATTTAGTGTTTTAGAAATGTTACCCAAAATGGATGAAATTGGTACCAAATCGAAGAGGATGATGAGAGGATCCCGAATATGTAATTTGTTTTGAAGTTTGCTTCCCGATCCGAATTTAGATGATGAATTATGTTTGTGTTCTTGAGAGAAAAAAAAGAAAGAAGGAGAGAGATGGAGGGATGATGGAAATGGTGGAAAAATGGGTTGACTAGTTGACCTAGTCAACTAGTTTGCCCATTTGGCAACTCCGGTCCCTCGAGTTTCAAAGCGGGTGCGGGATTTAACCGATCGAATATTTTTAAAACGCTCGAGTAAACGGGTGATGTCAAAATTAAATAGCGGGAATATAATGAACGTTACTCACGGAAACTATTAATTTAAATACGAAAGATTATGTTTAAAAAAAAAAAAAGACGGTGTTAAAATTAAATTTAACGGAAAACGCGGGATGTTACATTATCCACACCTCAAAAGAAATTTCGTCCCGAAATTTAGTTGGAAGTAGTAGTTGTTGAATCTTACTCGAGATCTTGCGTTGTAAATTCTACGAATAAGTGAAGGTACGTCCTTGAGTATTTCCACGAATTTTGACGGTCGTGATCATATGTTGTTTTAAGGTTTGGCTTCCATGATTCATGGTTTCAATCGGTCCTCCTAGGAAGTGAGGTTTATCGTCGATAGTGAGTTCATCAAAGGAGATAACAAGTTCTCGTTTCGCAAAACACGTCTTTGAGTTGATACATCGAATGTAGGATAAACGAAGACTCAAAATGGGTCGGAAAATCTAAACGGTTAGCAACGGGTCCAAAACTCCCCAAGATTTCAAAAGGATTAAAATATCACGAATTTAGCTTCCTACGTTTTCCCGAAACGGATTGCACCTTCCCAAGGTGCGACTCTTAACGTGACGCGGTTTCCCACGTGGAATTTGAAATGTTTACGTCTAAATCGGCGTAGCTCATTTGGCGACAACGAGTCGTGTTGGGTCTTTCTTGGAATTGAAAAATTTTCCGGTTGTTTCATGAATGATTTCGGGACCGGTGGTTCGCTTGTCACCTACTTCGGTTCAACGATTAAGAAAACGATGATAGCGGCTATACGGGTCCTCGAAAAGTGTGACGTTAATACTCGAATGAAAATTATTGTAGTAAGAGAATTCGGCTAAAGGAAACTACTTTTCTCAAGTAAATTGAAGTTGATAACGCAAATTCGTTTTATGGTTTCCAAGGTTTGAATCGTATGTTTGTTCGGTCCGTCGGGTTGTGGATGGTACGCGGTACTCATGTCTAAACGCGGTCCCGAGGCTTTTTGTAAGGTACTCCAAAATCTAGAAGTGAAACGAGGATCTCGATCCGAAACGGGTACATTTCCCTAAGGCATAGTGAACAAGTTTGCTAGGAATTGAAAACGTTAGCTAGGACAAGTTTCTCAAGAAAATTCGCGTCGCGGAAGATTTATCGGTTTCCAAAAACGTTCGTCGGGGCAAGTTCTTATCGGGTTTTTGAAAACGATTGTTAGGACTATCCACCCTCGCGGCGAATACTTGTATGACGTGAAGAGTCGCTCTCCATTGAGAATTTAGAATAAGGACCTCCTGAACCGGAAGTACGAGGGTGATGCAAGAGAAGTTCCCGCCCCGATGTGAGCATAACGAGTAAATTGTAGTTAGTCAATAAGACTGCGCGAGAACGAGCTAGTATACCCGTGTAACATACGGTTGAAGTCGAATGGAATCGGTAATTCATTCGGAAGCATAAATATAATTTGACAATAATTGAAGGTGTGTCCCCGGTATGGTTGTTATAAATATTCTCGGAGTTTTCGGATGTCCAACCATGAAAAGATGAAGTCATGTACATGGCACATGGTGGTGTTTAGGTTGATCGAGTCTAACCACCATCACGTGTCACTAGAACTTTGGTATGTCTTACCGTAATATAACCACGTTGATCGAGTGTCGTTATATTACGCTAACTCATACCTCCATTCCCACATCACTCTATAGATTCAAGTTCGTGCCATCGCGAAAATCTAAAATGAACAAAATGTAACGACGTCTCAAACGTGACTTGTATTAAATCGAAATAGTTTCTACAACTCTAAAGAAGCGTTTCCCCGCGGGAAGGGTATAAACGATTCAAACAATAATGTATTTAGGTATGAAAAGAGTAACAAGTCATGATAACAAGTACTACGCAACCGTAGCGATAAATGGTGATGACGATACTCATCTAGAGTAGTGACAGTGACTTTACAATATTCATGGATAGTAAGATGAGACGGGGGAAATAACAACCAAGGAGTCAGAGTTCCCGAACTAAAGTGGCAGGGTACGAGTTCGTATAATGAAGGTTGGGTACCATTAAAAAGTTTGCCTAAGAATGATTCAAGTATAATGCACAAGTAGTCAAGTAAGTGCTATCTATAGCAAATGTATGTCAGAATGCAAATGCTAACTATCCGGTTGTAGTCTAGACTCACTAATGCGTCCTAACGACTCTGTTAGACACACTAATGCACGTCCTAGTTCCCTACAACCAACGCTCTGATACCATCTGTAGCGACCCGACCAAATCGTCATTGACGGCGCCGACTACTTAGGTCCCGTTGCGTGGTCGTAGTCCCTATATGAGACTCGTTTGACCAAAATTATGTCGCATTCATTTGAAAGGTACAAGTCTTGCAAGTTTAGTTTACAAAACCGTTCGACAACAAGTCTAAGTTTACAAAAGTCATAAAGTATAAATGAAATAACTTGCGACATAATTAGTTTAAAAACACAGTTGCTATAAATAGCGTAAGTATGTAAACAATATGTTTGAATCCAACGGTGCTATCACTAGCGTATGCATGTATGTATGCTTGACTCCAAGCATGAAATCAGAGTGTATGCATGTATGCTTGACCCCAAGCAAGTGTGAGTGTACGCGGAAGCATGTATCAAATAGCCAAGTATGAACCTGAGAAACATATAGAAAACTGTCAACGAAAAACGTTGGTGAAATCATAGGTGTATTACTAAAAGTTATATTTTGAACCACAAGATTTAGTATTTCCATAAATTGATCATCCAAAAGTTGCATTCCAAAAGTTGGTTCGCGAGCACCCAATTATCAAGACTTAACGTTTCCTTCCATAGAACCCCATCACAATAGTGTTAGAACATACACTGTCTCTCGAAAATATATTTCATCCGTAGACGGTAGCGAACCGTCCGTAATGAGGGTTTGTCAAACCCGTATGGCCACACAATATAAGTTCTCGCTTACACCCTGCAAGTGTAACTAATGATAATCGAATTGAGGATTTTTGTTCTAACTCGCTGTGGAATGTTTGTTTTCCTTGTACTTGTGTTCAAAGTATAAAAGTAAGTAGTACAAAATGTAACAAAGTATATGTTTCTCAGCCCACAATTTAAAAGTATAAAAAGTTGTTGAAAAGGTGGGACTATGATCTCACCTCGAGTGCACGAGTATAAAGGTACTTCAACAAGTAAACGTGTGCATGAAAAATTGCTTAGCCTTGACCTAAACAAGTAAGTTATATCAATTAACCGGTTACGACACAAAGTCGGGTGAAATGTGTTCAATTAGTCCTATGGCTCGTTACGACTCGATTAAGTATAGCATGTGAATCACGTTGTCAAGTTTCATACAAGAAACAAGTATAAAAGCATGTTAGAATGATTGTATAAAAGTTTGGTTAAGTTTGACTAAAAGTCAAACTTGGTCAAAGTCAACGAAAAAGTCAACGCGTTCGGGTTCGGTCCCGAACTATTTTTCTGAGGTTTTTATTCATATATAAGCATATTAGAACAAGTTTCATGTGAATCGGAGGTCGGTAGCTAGTCAAACATTTCGCGTGAAATGCGCCAAAGTGAGCAGAATCTGGCCAGGCCAATCCGCGCGCCGCGCGGGGATGGGGCGCGCCGCGCCACTACCTGGCCAGAGAATTCTGGTCAGTTTTCAAAGTATGCACGAACCAAAACACAAACAATCACATTTTATGATCCGCAAACAATTAGAACATGTATTTTATATCATCGGAAAGCTATTGCGACAAGGAATACAACTAACCACATATCATTAATCAAAAACATTATTTACCATAACCGAAAACTCGTCAATTGATCAAGAAAGGTTTATTTTCAAAGTTTCAAGTTCGTAAAACGTATTTTATGATTCGGGAATCCAATTTACACATACGATATGCCGTTTCGAAGGTAATTAAGCATACATTACAACTAATCACTAACAATTAACATTCCATGGCATTCAAGCATCCAAAAGTTCATGTCAAGAACTATCAAACCCTAGTCAAACATCACAAAATCATTAATCGGGTTTTTGAAGTTTTCTTAATCAACCTACACATCCAAATGTGGCTAATGATACTAGTAACACAATTAAAACATGCACTTTAACAATCTAACAACATTAACTCATCCAAAATCAAGGATTAAGCACACCCATTTCAAGTTCATGCTAGTTACTAAAAAAACAACAAATCGAGCAAACCAAACATATATTCATGTTACACACGAGCCATAGACACTAACTAACACGATTTCAAGTATATAAAACGAATTTAGAGAAATTTAGTGTTTTAGAAATGTTACCCAAAATGGATGAAATTGGTACCAAATCGAAGAGGATGATGAGAGGATCCCGAATATGTAATTTGTTTTGAAGTTTGCTTCCCGATCCGAATTTAGATGATGAATTATGTTTGTGTTCTTGAGAGAAAAAAAAGAAAGAAGGAGAGAGATGGAGGGATGATGGAAATGGTGGAAAAATGGGTTGACTAGTTGACCTAGTCAACTAGTTTGCCCATTTGGCAACTCCGGTCCCTCGAGTTTCAAAGCGGGTGCGGGATTTAACCGATCGAATATTTTTAAAACGCTCGAGTAAACGGGTGATGTCAAAATTAAATAGCGGGAATATAATGAACGTTACTCACGGAAACTATTAATTTAAATACGAAAGATTATGTTTAAAAAAAAAAAAGACGGTGTTAAAATTAAATTTAACGGAAAACGCGGGATGTTACACTGGTCAGGTCCTATATAAAGCCAGTTTTCTGCCGAGTTTTAAACACAGAAAATATATCTCTCTCTCATATATACGATATATATATATATATATATATATATAATTTATATTTTAATTTTATTTTTAATTTTAATTCTAATAATAAGGGTATGTTAGCGAATGTTGTAAGGGTGTAAGTCGAAATTCTGTCCGTGTAACGCTACGCTATTTTTAATCATTGTAAGTTATGTTCAACCTTTTTACATTAATGTCTCGTAGCTAAGTTATTATTATGCTTATTTAAAACAAAGTAATCATGATGTTGGGCTAATTACTAAAATTGGGTAATTGGGCTTTGTACCATAATTGGGGTTTGGATAAAAGAACGACACTTGTGGAAATTAGACTATGGGCTATTAATGGGCTTTATATTTGTTTAACTAAATGAAAAGTTTGTTAATGTTAATATAAAGATTTACAATTGGGCGTCCCTATAAATTACCATATACACTCGATCGGACACGATGGGCGGGGTATTTATATGTACGAATAATCGTTCATTTAACCGGACACGGGAATGGATTAATAGCCACTAGAATAATTAAAACAGGGGTGAAATTACATTCAAGGGTAATTGGTGTAATTGTTAACAAAGTAGTAAAACCTTGGTTTACACGCAGTCGATAACCTGGTGTATTCATTAAACAAAGTATTAAAACCTTGTTACAATTCGAATCCCCAATTAGTTGGAATATTTAACTTCGGGTATAAGAATAATTTGATGAGGACACTCGCACTTTATATTTATGACTGATGGACTGTTATGGACAAAACCAGACGGACATATTAAATAATCCAGGACAAAGGACAATTAACCCATGGGCATAAAACTAAAATCAACACGTCAAACATCATGATTACGGAAGTTTAAATAAGCATAATTCTTTTATTTCATATTTAATTTCCTTTATTTTATATTTAATTGCACTTCTAATTATCGCACTTTTATTTATTGTTATTTAATCGCACTTTTAATTATCGTACTTTTTAATTATTGCAATTTATTTTATCGCACTTTTATTATTCGCAATTTCATTATCGTTATTTACTTTACGCTTTAATTTAAGTCTTGTATTTATTTTATATTTTACATTAGGTTTTAACTGCGACTAAAATCTTAAAATCGACAAACCGGTCATTAAACGGTAAAAACCCCCCTTTATAATAATAATATTACTTATATATATATATTTGTATTTTTAATAAAAGTAAACTAATATAGCGTTGAGCTTTGTTTAAAGATTTCCCTGTGGAACGAACCGGACTTACTAAAAACTACACTACTGTACGATTAGGTACACTGCCTATAAGTGTTGTAGCAAGGTTTAGGTATATCGCATCCGTAAATTAATAAAACTTGTGTCATATTTTGTAGTATTTTGTATTAAAAATAATACTATTTCGTACCCTCACGCTACATCATCAAGTATTTTTGGCGCCGCTGCCGGGGAAAACGCCGAAGCAAAACGCCATATATTTTTTTTTTAGTTATAATTAGTTTTTGTAAAATTTATATTTTTGTTTAAAAATTAAAAATATAAAAAAAAAAAATCTTTTAAAACCTTTTTTAAAAAAAAAAAATTATATTTTAAAGTGTATTTTAAGTTTTTCTTTATTATTTACAAAATATTAAAGTATTTGTATTTTATTTTAGTATTTTATTAAGTTTTTATTTAAATTATATATTTATATCTTATATTATATATAAAACAGAAATTAAAAATAAATATTAAATAATTACGTGACCTGTCATTTGAACCAGTCCAATTGAACCAGTTCAGAATGGCCATGCGACTCGCATGACCCACCGCCTTATTCCATGCGACTCGCATGAGGGGTTTGACCAGGCCACAAACAAACCCTAATTCCGCATTTATTACGGATATTATTTAATTATTATTATTTAAACCCTAAAACTATTATTATTATTATAATTAAGTTTTTAATTTATTTAGTTATTTTTACTTTTGTTTAGTTTTATTATTTATTTACTTAATACTATAATATAAAAAAAAATATAAAAATAATATTTTTATAAAATCTAATATTTTTATAACTTTTTATAACTTTTATATTTTGTTCCTTTTTAATCGTTTTAGCGTAACTTTTGTATTTTTAGCTCATATTTAATTTTAAACTTAGTTTTTGCTATAGTTATTTTTACTCCTAGATTTTTAGGCTTTGCCGTAGAATTCCTTAAGTGCTTTTTCTTTAGACTAAGATTTAGGTGCTTTAAAATTTTGCGACGCCTTTTTAAGTTTTAGTTTCTTTTTAAGTTATTTCCATTTGGAATTTAGTTTTTCTCGTAAGCTTTAATATTTTTAGACCTTTTACTATGTATCAATTATCATTCCAATTAGTAATCTCAATTTGCGATTATAATTTTAAGATAGTTGTAGTAATAAGGTTAGGTTAGTCAAGTATTTTTAAGTTTTTATAATTTTCTTTTATTTTTCCGTCACCTTTTATTTTTCAACCATTTTTTTTCTTTTTCGACCTTTTTCGACGAACTCTTTTTCTTTCTTATTTCTCGCCATTCTAGTTTTTAGGACTTAGAATTTTTTCTACTTCTTATCTAAATTTCTTAAAATTACGAAAATTTATTTTAAGTGGTTAAATTAATAGACATCAAAATTTTCTGGTTCGTAGTAATAGTTGGATTTGTACGTGGACCGGGTTATTGGAGCCAAACAGTCCTCAATTATATTGAGACCAAACGAATCATGCCCCTCTGCTGCATCTTTTGGCTATTCGAAACGTGGGCAAAATCAGAAAAGTCTATTAATTGGATAACTTATTATAATTTTTCTTTCCGTTTAAAAACTAATAGGATATTCAGTGAATGCACCGAGCAAGACGTTCATCACCTTTTGTACGTTCACCACCTGTAACTCGATCAAGACATCGTTTAACAAATATAACCGCCGTTGATTTTTCTTTAGAATCGTCATCCAGTCGACCAAGTACTTCAGTTCAAATTTCTGATAATCCATTTTTTGAACCCAACATCACAATTGAGAATCCGGAAAATATTCAGGAACGGTTCATAGATCCTGAACCATTAAACTTTCCTCCGGAACCACCAATCATTCAAACAGAGATTGTTGAGGAACGAACCATTAAATCAGAATCATCTAGTGATACCGATTCAACAAATTCAATTATGGAGAATCTGGAACCTTTAAGTATGGAAGACCGAATGAGAGCTAAACGCACTGGCCAAGGTCACGCAATTACTCATCCAGACATTAATGCGCCAGATTATGAAATCAAAGGACAAATTCTACACATGGTGACTAATCAATGCCAATTTAGTGGTGCACCGAAGGAAGATCCAAATGAACATCTACGTACCTTTAATAGGATCTGCACACTATTTAAAATCCGAGAAGTAGAGGATGAACAGATATATCTCATGTTATTTCCCTGGACTTTAAAGGGAGAAGCCAAAGATTGGTTGGAATCATTACCTGAAGGGGCGATCGATACATGGGACGTTTTAGTTGACAAATTTCTTAAACAATTCTTTCCTGCATCTAAAGCCGTAAGACTTCAAGCAGAAATTGTTACGTTTACACAGAAACCAAATGAAACTCTATATGAGGCGTGGACAAGATATGGAAAGTTGTTAAGAGGATGTCCGCAACATGGTTTAGACACCTGTCAAATAGTACAAATATTCTACCAAGGATGCGACATCACTACAAGGAAAGATATAGATATAGCAGCTGGTGGTTCTATTATGAAGAAAACCGAAACTGATGCTTACAAAATTATTGATAACACTGCTTCCCACTCACATGAGTGGCACCAAGAAAAAGATATCATTAGATCATCTAAAGCAGCTAGAGCCGATTCTAGCCATGACTTAGATTCCATTTCCGCAAAGATAGATGCTGTGGAGAGACGAATGGAAAAGATGACTAAGGATATTCACTCAATACGAATTAGTTGTGAGCAGTGTGGAGGACCACATTTGACAAAAGATTGTCTCAGTATTGAATTAACAATGGAACAAAGAGAGAATATTTCATACATAAACCAAAGGCCTGGAAATAATTATCAGAATAATTATCAACCGCCAAGACCGATTTACAACCAAAACCAGAATTATAACCGAAATATTCCATACAACAACCAACAAGGTCCTAGCAATCAACAAGTATCCAATAATACTTACAATCAGCAAAGACCGAATTTTCAAAACAAACCACCACAACAAACCGATGATAAAAAACCGAATTTAGAAGATATGATGACGAAGCTAGTTGAAACTCAAACACAGTTTTTCACATCTCAAAAACAAACCAATGAACAAAATGCTCAAGCATTTAGAAATCAACAAGCTTCTATTCAAAATCTGGAACAAGAAGTGAGTAACCTAGCAAGGTTAATAGGTGAAAGAAAACCGGGAAGTTTACCAAGCGATACAAATGCTAACCCCCGGAATGAAACAGCTAAAGCCATTACCACAAGAAGTGGTACAACACTTAAACCACCTGAAATACCTGTAACTTCTGATGAAACTATTCCTACTCCACAAGAACCACAACCTGATCAAGATAAGGAAAAAGAACCGGTAGTTGAAAAGATTAATGAAAATAACACAGTTAAGGATAAACCTTATGTTAAACCATACCAACCACCACTTCCTTATCCGAGTAAAATGAAGAAAGAGAAACTTGAAGCCGAGCAATCCAAATTTTTGGATATGTTTAAACAGATAAATGTAAATCTTCCTTTCATTGATGTGATTTCAGGAATGCCTAGATATGTTAAATTCTTGAAAGATCTAATCTCAAATAGAAAGAAAATGGAAGAACTCTCGGCTGTCACTATGAATGCTAATTGTTCAGCAGTGCTGTTGAATAAGATACCAGAAAAATTATCTGATCCAGGAAGTTTCACAATTCCATGTTTTCTGGGTAGTCTTAGTTCAATAGAAGCATTGGCAGACTTAGGTGCTAGTATAAATCTAATGCCGTATTCACTATATACTAAACTAGACCTTGGAGAATTGAAACCAACAAGAATAAGCATACAACTAGCCGATAGATCAATAAAATATCCTAGAGGGATAATGGAGAACATGCTAGTTAAAGTTGGTACTTTAGTATTTCCAGTAGATTTTGTTGTTTTGGACATGGAAGAAGATTCTCAAGTTCCTCTCATATTAGGAAGACCATTCTTAAACACGGCTAAAGCAATGATAGACGTGTTCGGTAAGAAACTGACCCTAAGTATAGAGGATGAGAGTGTTACCTTTTCAGTTGATAGAGCAATGCAACAACCACAATCTGCAGATGATACATGTTATTATATTCAAACTATAGATGCACATGCAGAATTATTAGAAGAATTTCCAGAATTACAAGGAACAGGAGAATGTTCTTTAGGAGAAGGTAATGAACCAATTGATGAAGCTGAAATGTTAGCTACACTTATAGCTAATGGATATGAACCAACAACAGAAGAAATTCAAATGCTAAAAGAAGAAGACAGATATCGATATAAATCATCGATAGAAGAACCTCCGAAATTAGAGTTAAAGCCACTTCCAAACCATTTGGAATACGCTTATTTACATGGTGAATCTGAATTACCTGTAATAATATCGTCTTCTCTTACTGAAAATGAGAAATCACAACTCATTTCTGTGTTGAAAGCTCATAAACCAGCCATTGCATGGAAGATTCATGATATTAAAGGAATAAGTCCTTCGTATTGCACACATAAAATCCTTATGGAAGAAGGTCATAAAACGTATGTGCAACGCCAACGAAGACTAAATCCTAATATGCAAGATGTAGTTAAGAAAGAGATTATTAAACTGCTAGATGCAGGTTTAATTTATCCAATCTCTGATAGTCCATGGGTAAGCCCAGTTCAATGCGTGCCTAAGAAGGGTGGCATGACTTTCATTACAAATGAGAAAAATGAGCTTATTCCTACTAGGACTGTAACAGGATGGCGTGTATGTATTGATTATAGAAAATTAAATGACGCCACCAGAAAAGATCACTTTCCCTTACCTTTCATAGATCAAATGTTGGAAAGATTAGCCGGAAATAGTTACTATTGTTTTCTAGATGGATTTTCCGGATATTTTCAAATTCCAATAGCACCCGAAGACCAAGAGAAAACCACATTCACGTGCCCTTATGGTACTTTTGCTTACAAACGCATGCCATTTGGACTTTGTAACGCCCCTGCAACCTTTCAAAGGTGTATGATGGCGATTTTTCATGACATGATAGAAGAATGCATGAAAGTATTCATGGATGACTTTTCAGTCTTCGGTGATACATTTAAATCATGTCTAGTTAATCTGGAACGAATGCTAATTAGATGCGAAAAATCAAATCTAGTACTTAATTGGGAGAAATGCCATTTCATGGTTAAAGAAGGCATCGTTCTTGGACATAAAATTTCAAAAGAAGGAATTGAAGTGGATAGAGCTAAAGTAGATGTAATTGCTAAACTTCCACATCCCACCAATGTTAGAGGAGTTAGGAGTTTTCTAGGGCATGCCGGTTTTTACCGACGTTTCATAAAAGATTTTTCTAAAATTGCCACTCCTATGAATAAACTCCTAGAAAAGGATGCGCCATTCATCTTTTCAGATGAGTGTATCAAATCTTTTAATATTCTTAAAGAAAAACTCACTAATGCGCCGATCATGATAACACCAAATTGGAATCTACCATTTGAACTAATGTGCGATGCAAGTGATTTTGCAATGGGAGCCGTTTTAGGACAAAGGATTGAAAAACGATTTCAACCTATATATTATGCTAGTAAGACATTACAAGGAGCACAAACGAACTATACAACTACTGAAAAAGAACTCCTTGCTATTGTCTTTGCTTTTGACAAATTTCGATCATATCTCGTTCTAGCAAAAACGGTGGTCTATACCGACCATTCTGCTCTTAGATACCTATTTTCAAAACAAGATGCTAAACCAAGACTAATCCGTTGGATCTTACTCTTACAAGAGTTTGATATTGAAATCCGAGATAAAAGAGGAGCAGAAAATCTCGCCGCTGATCATCTTTCTCGTCTTGAAAATCCCGAATTAGAAGTTCTAAATGAATCGGCCATACAAGACAACTTTCCTGATGAATATCTATTGAAGATAGATTATAAAGAAATCCCATGGTTTGCAGACTATGCAAACTACTTAGTTTGTGGATTCCTTGAAAAAGGATTATCGTACCAAAGACGAAAGAAATTCTTCAGTGATATAAAACACTATTTCTGGGAAGATCCACATTTGTTTAAAAGTTGTCCCGATGGAATAATACGCCGATGTGTATTTGGAGATGAAGCTAGTAAAATTTTAAAACATTGTCACACAGGACCAACAAGAGGGCATTATGGGCCTCAACTAACAGCAAGAAAAGTTTATGAAGCTGGATTCTATTGGCCTACAATTTACAAAGACGCACACCTTCTTTGCAAATTCTGTGATGCATGTCAAAGGGCCGGAAAAATAAGTCAACGTGATGAAATGCCACAAAATGTCATCCAAGTATGTGAAGTATTTGACATTTGGGGTATTGACTTTATGGGTCCATTTCCAAAATCTCATAATAATCTATATATACTCGTAGCCATTGATTATGTATCTAAATGGGCGGAAGCACAAGCTCTCCCAACTAACGATGCACGAGTTGTAGTCAACTTTTTAAAACGTCTTTTTGCAAGGTTTGGAACACCGAAAGCTTTAATAAGTGATCGGGGTACTCATTTCTGTAATAATCAACTTGAGAAAGTTCTTAAAAGATATGGAGTAACTCATAAAATCTCCACCGCATATCATCCACAAACAAGTGGACAAGTTGAAAATACCAACCGAGCTTTAAAACGTATTCTAGAGAAAACCGTAGGATCAAATCCGAAGGAATGGTCCATTAAATTGGAGGATGCACTCTGGGCTTTTAGAACAGCCTACAAAACTCCAATTGGAACCACACCTTTTAGACTTGTTTATGGAAAAGCATGTCATCTTCCAGTAGAAATTGAACACAAAGCATTTTGGGCTTTGAAGACATGTAATCTTGATTTACATGAAGCCGGACGTCTACGATTAAGTCAACTAAACGAATTAGAAGAATTAAGACATGAAGCATACGAAAATTCGTTAATCTATAAAGAAAGAACGAAGAAATGGCATGATAAAAGAATCAGAAGTTCAAAAGAATTTAAAGAAGGAGACAGAATTCTTCTTTTCAATTCACGATTCAAGCTATTTCCTGGAAAATTGAAATCAAGATGGTCTGGACCATTCATAGTCAAAAGAGTTTTCCCATACGGAACGATAGAATTAATAAATTCAAATGGGATTGAATTTATAGTTAATGGTCACAGAGTTAAACATTACATACATGGTCCGATGGAAGTCGACAACGAAGTTAATCACAATTTCGACACCACAGCTAACTAAGTGTGGGGAGAATCAAGTCTTTAAAGGATAATATGTATTTCTGTTAGAGTTAGATTGTCTGTTTTCGTGTAGTTCTCGAAAATGGAACACGTATGGTCTTTCCCTAGCAGACCCTAAAGAACTAGTCTTCTCCCCCCATTCTGAATTTTTATTTTTTTTAGGTTTCTACGAAATGAAGACTGCCTGTGAACTAAACCATGGTCTAATGCTACACGCTTTGATCACTAAACGTAATAATGACATACTACCGAGTGAATTAGTATCAGTAATCAGAGAAAGAATGGACGGAGTTAGAAAAGAATCCAGATGCGAAGATAATAAGTTACAATTTGGTAAAGGAAAATCAAAATCCACAGCGAAAAGAAGAGCACGACACTTAGAACGATGTCACAAATGCGGAAAATGGTCACATGGAGGTAAATGTTCAAATAATCAAACCTATTCAAATACCGAATTTGTTACTTTATGCAGAGACGGACCGTTCATATGTTTAGAAGAAAAGACACTGAATGCTCGAGGTTACGCCTATGTAGCCATGGAAAACCAATTAAACCGACTATCTTATGAATGGAATAGATCATATAACTAAGAAATCTATTTCACAGGTATGTCTGTACAGTTTTTTATTTTTATTTTTATTTTTAACCTTTTGATAATAAACGCTAATTTGTTCGCTAAAAAGTATTAAATTGGTATTAAATAAAATTAGGTTTGGCGACCGAAATTATTGATATCATTCAAAAATTTATTACATCACTGCGAAATTTAACGTTTATTCTTAAGGTATAAATATCTTTAATCAATCAACCCAAAATATTTCAAAAATTCGTCATGAGTTAAATTAGGTCTTGGAACCGAAATTACTTTACCGAAAAGAGGGGCGCATATTTTTGATAATATTTGATTGATTAAAGTGGGATAAAAAGCCAAAAAGATTTTTAATTTTATTTTTACCATTTTTTTTAAAAATTAATATAAATATTAAATTAATATTGTAAACTTTGTAAAAACAATATATTTAAAATTGTAAATATTTGAAACATTAATATAAGTTTGGTGTGAATTTATAATATGAATTTTTAAATTAAGTCTGGTGTGATTTTTTAAAAAAATATGAATTTTTAATTTTATGCATTTCAAATTTTAAGTTGGTGTAATTTTTTTTAAATATTAATTTTGAATTTTATATTTAAATTGTGTGAATTTAAAAACAAAAATTTACTTTATCTCATTAAGTTAAGAATATGATTTTTAAAATTCGTCGTAAGTTGAAGACTAGGTCTTTGAACCGAAATTGCTTTACCCAAGGGAGGGACGAGAACTTTTATTATCATTATTTTTAATCTTATTGATTTAAAGTATGCCAAAAAAAAATTAAAAAATCCAAAAATCTAAGCTTTTAAAACAATCGCTTGAAAATGACAAAATTTTAAAATTTTGTCGAGGGACGGACTAGGGCATCGTCCCGAAACGACCTCGTCTTAAAAAGAAACAAAATTTTTAAAATTTTATTTAATTTATGTTTTAAAAGTTTAAGGTTTTATAGTTAAAAAAAAAAAAAAAAATTTATTAAAATCGGGAAAATACACCCCATGCGAGTCGCATGGGGATAGGCACAAAGTCATGCGACTCGCATGGCTACAAAAAACTGGCCAGGATCAATTTATTCAGTCGCTGCTGCTTCTTTCACAAACACACATACACAAACACGAAAACTCTCCCAAATCCCCTCAAAAATTCATCATTTTTCACCAAATTTCTTGCAAAAATTTCACAATAATCATGCCTAGATTCAGTAGTCTCAACCCCTTCAGGAGAACGGTAAAGATTTCACCCCTAATCTCTTTAAATTCGAATTTTTGTGTTCTTGAGCTAGAAATTTTATATTTTGATTTTGTTAATTTTAGGTGTAATTAGAGCTAAATTGTTGTTATATTATGCATGTATATCCTAGATAGAAGCTATTTAACATGAATTGAAGCTAAAAACTTCAAATTTTTAAGAATCTAGGGTTTGTGTTCTTGAGCAATTTGGGGCTTTTTGATATAAACAGGTTATGGCCGATTTTTGTCATGAATTGTTGCTAAATTAAGTAGTGTAACATGTTTAGGTAGTTAATTGATCCAAACTTTGAGCCTAAACATGTTTTTGAGAATTAAAGTAGACTTTTTAAGTCTAAAAATTCATGAACTTGGTTAATTTGATATAAAGGCCATTTGAAACTTGTTTAATTGCTAGTAGTGATTAGTTTGGCATATAATTTGAGATGAATGTTTAAAAACTTGATGAACATTTTCATATGTACTTATTTGAAAAAATGTAGAATTGACAAAAATATGAAAATGAACACTAGTTTGATATGAATGCCATGTAACAAGTGTTTAATTACTATAATGATTATTGTTGACATGTTTAAGAGTTTAAATGTGTATAAAATGTGTTATGAATTGAACATGTCATCATAATTGATTCAGTTTGTTATTTTGCTAACACTAATGCATATTTGGATGCACAAATTTTGTGTTTAATGTGTTTTGCAGAGATTTACAAATACGGACGGTGCATCATCGTCCAGGCAACCAGAGCCCGAACCGGAAATGTTTCATGAACAAGAACAACATATGCAACAAGAAGAAGAAGAACATGAGGAGCAACATATTCCTTATCACGATCAAGATCAATTATTCGTGAATCAGTTTCGTCAATTCGCTCCACATCAAATGATTCTGAGCTTAGACATCAATGAAGATCAGTTACACCCAAATCTGAGATTTGATCGATGTTGGATAGAGTATCCAGATTATCAAAAGAACATGCACATTCTCTACTTTAAGGTTGTTGAAATGCCAAGGGCAATTGACTGGGTACCTTTGGAAACAGTTGACCTTGCCGAACCGATTCGGGAATTATTGGTGCAAAGGTATGGTAATTCTCAGTTTAACGATTGGATGCGCCTATTTTCCATTCGTAGAACAATATATAGGGAATGGTGTATAGAATTACTTAGTACTATTAAGTTAAACAGTGATGTTAGGAGGATAGATGATAGAAGCTTTATTAGATTTCTGTTAGGTGGACGCATGTACAGAATGTCCATGATAGATTTAGCCAGGGCCTTACAAATTTACACCCCTGCTGAACTTTTGAGCCCCGACTGTAATAGCCTGATTGCCTAAGGAGAAAGGATAGATAGGGAATTTGATATTAACGCCGTCTGGAGGCGTATGTCCCACTTTAATGAATTTCACGCCAGTGGAAATCATACATACTTAGATATAGACAGAGCTGAACTCCGGGTGATTCATAGATTCTTAGCAAACACAATTACACAAAGGGGTAAGAATAAGGAGAAATTGACCGTAAACGATTTGTTCTACCTCAAGTGTATTAGAGACCCGAGGAGTTTCGTTAACATTCCCTATTGTGTTGGTTATTATCTCGCTAATGTAGTTTCGGGGATGAAATCGGGGAGTATTATAGGTGGTGGTATTTTCATTACTCTCATTGGAGAGTATTTAGGTGTGGATAAGCACCAAGGGGGTTCAATGAACGAAATAGAGGACGAAGGTGAAACTATAAGTTCAAACCTTTATCACGGTGCAAGGGTATTATTGATGAGACGTGGTCGGGTATATCGATACGAGGGACCTCAGCGACAGGTAGAAAGAGGTTCGGATGACGAAATGGAAGAGGCGAACAACATTATAGGAGTTGTTCGGGAGACTGCTCTTGATTTAGGCGTTCGTATGGAGGATGAATACATGACGAACTATGATAGGCATATGCAGTACGAGGCATGGCAACGTCGGAATGACTACGAGCATTCCCGGCAACGAGAGCATGGCCGATGGGATTATCATCAGCACCAAATTATAAGCCAGTTGCAGCCTGGCGAGATGTATTATCCGACCCGACCCGCATACTATCCCGCACATCAGCCAGAAATGAGACCGCCCTATGACATATATGATTATGACGCAGCATACCAGTTCACCTATCAACAGCCATGGAACCCTGATCCGAACATGAATTGGGATCCCTATCCTAATTATCCTCCTAACCCACCTCCTGATCAGTAGAGATAAGTTGGTAATTTATATTTTTATTATTTTAAACACTTAACATTTTAATTACATTTATGTAATGTTTGATATTTCTATTATTATTGTGTACTAATATTTTTCTTATAATTTGAAAGTGGGATGCCAAAGTTCCATTTCAAATTGCATGTATGATTATATTTGTATTGCATGTATTTTATGTTATGCACAAAACAGGATAAAACAACGCGTTTTCAAAGACTGGCATTAAGTTCAGCAAAAGCAAGTAATTTTGACGACAAGATGCAAAATATATGTGAAATAACAACAAGACGGAATGAACAAATGACGTGCACCATTTATCATTCAGCAAACAAACGCCAATATATTTGGAAACTTTGGTAAAATTTAATCATTTTCACACAAATCACCCTCAATAATTTAAATTGTTACTGATTTCTTGCAAATGAGGGCATTGCAAGATCTTAAGTGTGGGAAGGGGTTAAATTCTTTCGGATTTTAAAATTTTTTTTACTTTATACACTTGGTTACCATTAAAAATACTAGTAAAGCAGTAGTTGTATTAGAATCTAGTGCTCTCTGATAAAAAAGAACAGCCCTAGTCTTATATACTGACTACCCAATTCTAGTAAAATTTTTCAATTAAATGAATTCAAATCATGTTTATACATATTTATGAACGATAAAACTAGGTTTTAACACCGAAATTATTGTTATCTCAGAAAGAACATAAATTAAGAAACAAACTAAAATGTCAAAATTCATTTAGAATGGAATAGAGGACGATAAAAAGAAAAATAAAAAGCCAAGTGTGGGAAAATTTACCAAGTTATTTTAAACATATGTCACATATATCTGTAACAAATAACTGAAAATACTTTTGCTTTGGACTAAACTAAACTGTTTTACCCGATGAAAGAAAAGAAGAGTTGGATCTACACGATGAATCAATTCCATCATTAAAAGGAAGTAAAGTCTTCCAAAAAAGAAACGCGCTTCTTGATTTAGGTCATGAAGTTGTCGTCCAGACCAGCTGTAGGTTGACAAAAAATCTAGAAAAGTCATCACTAAAATCGGCTGGAAATCCACGGACCTCAGCATTAAACAGGGTCGCCAAGTGGTTAGATTTATCCTAACCATGAGAAGGATTTATCTCGTACAATGGGGGGGCACCATGCAAATTAGCTGGATAAGACTAATGAATCAGATCCCCAGAAAGGATAATCTCCTTAAAGATTAAAAATCAGCTTTTAAGACTGATATTACTCAATCCTAGAGATTGACCTTAAAGATTGAGAATTACAAACTCATGGAATTCAATGATATCTAAACTCGAGATTGAACGAGAAAATATTTTGATCAAAATTATAAACCGATTTGTTTTCTGAAAACCCATTTTCAATGCGTTCATTACCATTGAACGTAAAATCCTAGGAATTCACCTAGAATTCATTAGGTCACCTGAACCAAATCGGGTGTCAACCGTAAGAACGGTGGTTGCATAGCATGGTCAGAGACAGGACCTTGTGCCAGACCGAAAAATCATAGGATGATCTTTACTATTGCTCCTACCAAGGATAGTTCTAGCATCCGACACGTTTTTAGACCATGAACAAATGCATGTCATTAGACATTGCCTTAACAGTTTCTTGTTCATCGCTTTCCTTTACAACCGGACGGTAGTTTACCGAAAGGTAATATACGGAACAAGTAAACTGGATGTGTGCTTTCCGATACCAGGATAGCAGTGGATTACACGAACCTAAAAGTTTTAAGCCAAAATATTGATCCACAAATATATTTTGCAACACCAAAGAATGGATTAAATCAGAAAACTTGTCTAGGGTACAATCTAGCTTGAATTTTCAAAAGATCAAATGTTTTCATAAAGATCCAATTTCCTTAAGGATCTACATTTTCATAGTCATGTGGGACTGTAAACCGCCTTTCAAATGTGCACTTTGCTTTGGAAACCGAAAGTAAATCGGCTATTTGATTGTAAGTGTCGTTGACCTAGACCCAAGGCAACTGTGGATGACACACCCACCTTTAACTATGGTTCTATCATTACTATCATTGTTTATACCGCTCTATCAAAATCACTGATGTACAAAGTGTGAAGAATAAAGAAGTGATTCGTGTGATGTATTATATTATTTCAAGATTGTATTGCTTGAGGACAAGCAACGTTCAAGTGTGGGGATATTGATAAGGCTAAAAATGAACACATATTTTACAGCATTATTTCCCAAGAAAGACAAGATTTTAGTTGATATTGTTCGATTTACAAGCACTATTCGTTTAAATATTAAAAAGTGAAGATAAAAGGCAGATTCGACAAATTGAAGACGGAAAGGTCCAAAAAGCTAAAAAGTACAAGATTCAATCAAAAAGGTTCAAATTATTGATGAGGAACGTCTCAAAATAACAAGAGTACAAGTTACAAGACGCAAAGTACGCGATTTAAAATAATACGCGAAGACGTCCGAAAATTCGGAACCGGGACCTGAGCCTAGAAGAAACGCCCGACGCAACGGACCAAAAATATCTAGTCTACTATGCACAAAAATGTAATATAATATATATATAATTATATATAATTATATATTATATATTATTATTATATTACGTCGGCAAGAAGAAAACAAAGCAATTTGGCTGGATCCAGGGTGGCCATGCGACTCGCATGGCCAGAGGCACAAAATCCATGCGAGTCGCATGGAGTGAAAATGCTGGTCAGGTCCTATATAAAGCCAGTTTTCTGCCGAGTTTTAAACACAGAAAATATATCTCTCTCTCATATATACGATATATATATATATATATATAATTTATATTTTAATTTTAATTTTAATTTTAATTCTAATAATAAGGGTATGTTAGCGAATGTTGTAAGGGTGTAAGTCGAAATTCTGTCCGTGTAACGCTACGCTATTTTTAATCATTGTAAGTTATGTTCAACCTTTTTACATTAATGTCTCGTAGCTAAGTTATTATTATGCTTATTTAAAACAAAGTAATCATGATGTTGGGCTAATTACTAAAATTGGGTAATTGGGCTTTGTACCATAATTGGGGTTTGGATAAAAGAACGACACTTGTAGAAATTAGACTATGGGCTATTAATGGGCTTTATATTTGTTTAACTAAATGAAAAGTTTGTTAATGTTAATATAAAGATTTACAATTGGGCGTCCCTATAAATTACCATATACACTCGATCGGACACGATGGGCGGGGTATTTATATGTACGAATAATCGTTCATTTAACCGGACACGGGAATGGATTAATAGCCACTAGAATAATTAAAACAGGGGTGAAATTACATTCAAGGGTAATTGGTGTAATTGTTAACA
Source organism: Rutidosis leptorrhynchoides (assembly GCF_046630445.1). Lineage (NCBI taxonomy): Eukaryota > Viridiplantae > Streptophyta > Magnoliopsida > Asterales > Asteraceae > Rutidosis > Rutidosis leptorrhynchoides. The sequence continues at coordinate 354,258,194 of NC_092339.1, forward strand.
AAGTAGTAAAACCTTGGTTTACACGCAGTCGATAACCTGGTGTATTCATTAAACAAAGTATTAAAACCTTGTTACAATTCGAATCCCCAATTAGTTGGAATATTTAACTTCGGGTATAAGAATAATTTGATGAGGACACTCGCACTTTATATTTATGACTGATGGACTGTTATGGACAAAAACCAGACGGACATATTAAATAATCCAGGACAAAGGACAATTAACCCATGGGCATAAAACTAAAATCAACACGTCAAACATCATGATTACGGAAGTTTAAATAAGCATAATTCTTTTATTTCATATTTAATTTCCTTTATTTTATATTTAATTGCACTTCTAATTATCGCACTTTTATTTATTGTTATTTAATCGCACTTTTAATTATCGTACTTTTTAATTATTGCAATTTATTTTATCGCACTTTTATTATTCGCAATTTCATTATCGTTATTTACTTTACGCTTTAATTTAAGTCTTGTATTTATTTTATATTTTACATTAGGTTTTAACTGCGACTAAAATCTTAAAATCGACAAACCGGTCATTAAACGGTAAAAACCCCCCTTTATAATAATAATATTACTTATATATATATTTGTATTTTTAATAAAAGTAAACTAATATAGCGTTGAGCTTTGTTTAAAGATTTCCCTGTGAAACGAACCGGACTTACTAAAAACTACACTACTGTACGATTAGGTACACTGCCTATAAGTGTTGTAGCAAGGTTTAGGTATATCGCATCCGTAAATTAATAAAACTTGTGTCATATTTTGTAGTATTTTGTATTAAAAATAATACTATTTCGTACCCTCACGCTACATCATCAAGTATTTTTGGCGCCGCTGCCGGGGAAAACGCCGAAGCAAAACGCCATATATTTTTTTTTTTAGTTATAATTAGTTTTTGTAAAATTTATATTTTTGTTTAAAAATTAAAAATATAAAAAAAAAAAAATCTTTTAAAACCTTTTTAAAAAAAAAAAAAAATATTTTAAAGTGTATTTTAAGTTTTTCTTTATTATTTACAAAATATTAAAGTATTTGTATTTTATTTTAGTATTTTATTAAGTTTTTATTTAAATTATATATTTATATCTTATATTATATATAAAACAGAAATTAAAAATAAATATTAAATAATTACGTGACCTGTCATTTGAACCAGTCCAATTGAACCAGTTCAGAATGGCCATGCGACTCGCATGACCCACCGCCTTATTCCATGCGACTCGCATGAGGGGTTTGACCAGGCCACAAACAAACCCTAATTCCGCATTTATTACGGATATTATTTAATTATTATTATTTAAACCCTAAAACTATTATTATTATTATAATTAAGTTTTTAATTTATTTAGTTATTTTTACTTTTGTTTAGTTTTATTATTTATTTACTTAATACTATAATATAAAAAAAATATAAAAATAATATTTTTATAAAATCTAATATTTTTATAACTTTTTATAACTTTTATATTTTGTTCCTTTTTAATCGTTTTAGCGTAACTTTTGTATTTTTAGCTCATATTTAATTTTAAACTTAGTTTTTGCTATAGTTATTTTTACTCCTAGATTTTTAGGCTTTGCCGTAGAATTCCTTAAGTGCTTTTTCTTTAGACTAAGATTTAGGTGCTTTAAAATTTTGCGACGCCTTTTTAAGTTTTAGTTTCTTTTTAAGTTATTTCCATTTGGGATTTAGTTTTTCTCGTAAGCTTTAATATTTTTAGACCTTTTACTATGTATCAATTATCATTCCAATTAGTAATCTCAATTTGCGATTATAATTTTAAGATAGTTGTAGTAATAAGGTTAGGTTAGTCAAGTATTTTTAAGTTTTTATAATTTTCTTTTATTTTTCCGTCACCTTTTATTTTTCAACCATTTTTTTTCTTTTTCGACCTTTTTCGACGAACTCTTTTTCTTTCTTATTTCTCGCCATTCTAGTTTTTAGGACTTAGAATTTTTTCTACTTCTTATCTAAATTTCTTAAAATTACGAAAATTTATTTTAAGTGGTTAAATTAATAGACATCAAAATTTTCTGGTTCGTAGTAATAGTTGGATTTGTACGTGGACCGGGTTATTGGAGCCAAACAGTCCTCAATTATATTGAGACCAAACGAATCATGCCCCTCTGCTGCATCTTTTGGCTATTCGAAACGTGGGCAAAATCAGAAAAGTCTATTAATTGGATAACTTATTATAATTTTTCTTTCCGTTTAAAAACTAATAGGATATTCAGTGAATGCACCGAGCAAGACGTTCATCACCTTTTGTACGTTCACCACCTGTAACTCGATCAAGACATCGTTTAACAAATATAACCGCCGTTGATTTTTCTTTAGAATCGTCATCCAGTCGACCAAGTACTTCAGTTCAAATTTCTGATAATCCATTTTTTGAACCCAACATCACAATTGAGAATCCGGAAAATATTCAGGAACGGTTCATAGATCCTGAACCATTAAACTTTCCTCCGGAACCACCAATCATTCAAACAGAGATTGTTGAGGAACGAACCATTAAATCAGAATCATCTAGTGATACCGATTCAACAAATTCAATTATGGAGAATCTGGAACCTTTAAGTATGGAAGACCGAATGAGAGCTAAACGCACTGGCCAAGGTCACGCAATTACTCATCCAGACATTAATGCGCCAGATTATGAAATCAAAGGACAAATTCTACACATGGTGACTAATCAATGCCAATTTAGTGGTGCACCGAAGGAAGATCCAAATGAACATCTACGTACCTTTAATAGGATCTGCACACTATTTAAAATCCGAGAAGTAGAGGATGAACAGATATATCTCATGTTATTTCCCTGGACTTCAACGTCTCCTCTTGGTCTAAAAATATGGCAAGCCGTAGAGTGGGTTTGTGGATACTACATTTGGAAGAATCGTAATAGGGTGGTGTTCGAAAACAAAAGTTGGTCTCCGGCGGTCGTCATTAATGAAATTCAAGTCAAAACATTTGAATGGATTTCGAATAAAATCAAAGGCAAAAGTATTGAATGGCATGTGTGGCTCACAAATCCTTCATTGTATTTAGATATTTAGTCGTGTTGGGTGCTTCTCCGCCCCTTTAGTTGTTTGTTTTTTCGTTGTTTCGTTCTTGTTTTCGGCTAGTGCTTAGCCGGGTTCTCTTTGTTTCTTCGTTTTGATTTGTTTATGAAAGTCTCTTCTTGCTCTTCAAAAAAAAAAAGTAATTAATTTATGTGGATCTAATGTGGTTGTGAAGAGGTATGTCATGAATACTAGTGTAAAGTGGCAGGTTAGTGATGAGAAAGAAATGATGAAGTGACGCTGATGTAACACGGTGTGATTGTGAAAACATGTGAACATACCCTTCATTACTTATTCTACTATAGTCACATGACACATAACGTACTTGCTAATGGCATTTGAAAATGAAATGTGCGATTCGTCGATCTGCTAGTTTATATATATATAAATTGTGGTAAATGGTGTCAACCTATGATTGGTTGGCACCATTTGTTAATAGTAACTTTTTTTTTCTTTTCAAAACATGATTTGCCCAACACCCCCAAACCACTAACCCAATACCATCCGGATCCCCTGACCCGCTTCACCTACCCGACTCGAATACCCGCTACTGTAGCTGCTACTGTAGCTACAGTACCTTTTTTTTTATTTTTCTTTTTTTCCGAAACCAACCCGCAGCGAAAGCGCGGGCCAAAAGACTAGTATTATATTATAAAATTATCCTATTTTTTATATATTATTATTATTATTATTATTATTTATTATTTATTTATTTATTTTTATTATTTATTTTTATTTTTATTTTTATTTTTATCTATATACTAACACTCACACCTAAAATCCAAAATCGTCGTTTCAGTTCTACTTGATTGTGGTTTTGAGTTTCACACTACAAACGGCCCCTCAAATTCGACTTAATTTACACAACGACCCTCAAGTTTCCAGTTTTTCAGGTGTAGAAAGCGTAAATATATAATTTTATTAAAATAAAAGAAAATAATTCTACCCGTATTTTTAACTGGCCCTATCTTCCCGCTCGGTCCGAGTTAAATTTTTCCGAGACCACCGTTCAACTCAAAAAAATCAGACGGACCCAACGGGACTAACTATACGCGAAACGAACATCGTTAAAAAAATACTAAATAACGGGCCCTATATTCTCGCTCGGTGCGAGTTAAATTTTTCCGAGACCACCATTCAACTCGAAATTATTTTACGAACACAACGCGACTAACTATACGAGGAACGAACATCGTTAAAAAAACACTAAATATTTCGGGCTATATTTCATACATATACATACACGTCCAACAAACAACCCAACCTACTAGATATATTAGGTACAAATAACGTATATCCAAATTCGACCGCGCGTTGAATACAACCGCAGTAACGCGCGGTAGAATTTTTTTCTATATTAATTATTACCAGAACCCTCAAATTCATTGTGAACACCTTCAATAAGTTTGGTCTATTTTGTTCCCTAGACAAAGCCATCGAATGATGCCCATATATTTTTTGAAAGACACCTTATACAAGTATTTTTTTTGTACGAATATATATACATAATGTCAACCACGAAATTGACCCAATATACACTATATTATTTTACAATTCTACCTTTTTGTGACAAGGAATAGAAACTAAACAAAATTATTATATACTCGTACTATACATTTAATAGCTTCATCAAAATAAAAATAATAATACTCCGTAATAAAAGAACTAAGCAAACTACACCACAAATTTCATTAAATATGAACCCCCTACAAGTATATAATTTTCATCTATTTTCGAACAGCATAAATTTTATTAAAAAACTAACGAGAAGCTAGGCAAAAAACATAAGAACAAAAGTAAAGACGAAACAATTATAAAGTTACAAAGAACACAACGGATTTTTCAACCACTCAGTCTAGTGTTAAGTGGACTTGTGATATCTCGCGTGCAACCAATTAAAGCCCGTAACTACAATGGAGTCGAAAGACATTTGATTTCCGGAACTTATGCTCTTTGAAGAAGATGTCGTTACGAAGCTTGCGAAAATTCAATAGAGTAGAATAAGCGATCACCGAAATAATTAATTTCTTATTCCTGTTAGGCGAGGAAGAGTTAATCCAATTCCAAACATCGTCCACCGAGTCCCAGATGGAAATAAAAACATCAAGCCAACGACCGACCTTGCACCATATTTGATACGAGTTGCCACACCTAACAAACAAGTGACTATGAGATTCTTCAGAGACGTCGCAAAGGGCACAACATGAATTCTCAAAAGTCAAACCTTTTGATTCAAGGTTTCGAAGAGTTGCAAGTCTATGAAGTTTGAGGCGCCACACGAAGATGTTGGTTTTAATCGGAACACTATTGCACCAATCAGTTTTGTATGTGAATGGAATATAGGACTTTGATGCAATAATGTTTCTAGCAGCGGAGACACGGTACAAACCATCAGATGGATAATCCCACCACCATCGATCTTCCTCTTCTGAAAGGGAGACTGAGCTCAACAGGGAGAGGAGTTGCGAAAGTTGCTCTTGCTCAGCCCCTCCTTCAATTAACCTACGCCACTCGCAAAACCAACCTGCAGGAGCTAGATGATATTTTAAACCGAGTCCAGAGCATATAATCGTGGAAAACGAGTAGCATGAATCTCATTATCGAGCCACGGCTCACGTCAGAAGTAAGAATACTCACCAATGCCAATTTTTATGCGCAGCTTGGAAGGCATTAGATAGATGTTGTCATGGAGACTTGAAACAGAAGAAACGATGGCAGCCCATGAACCAGAAGCATTAGTCGCACACGATAAAGAGTTACCATCTCTATTCCCGTGAATCACATTGATAATATTGGCCCAGAAAAGCACCCTTGCTAGAAAAAAAATCTCCCTCACCATTTATAAAGGATTGCAAGGTTTAAAGAATTAAGACAACAAATCAAAAGACCACCTTTGTCTAAAGGATTTTGAATAAGACACAATTCAGGCATTGTATTTTCCTTTTAAACTCCTTAGCCCCAAAAAAAATGAATAACGAAGAGATTCAATTTTCTGAATAACTTCCTTAGGAGCATGGAACAATGACATCGTGTAAGTATAGATAGCTCCCAACATGGATTTGACTAACATGAGTCTACCTCCGATGGAAAGGAGATTCGTGTTCTAAGAAGATAACGGTTTCTTGACTTTACCGATTACACCTTTCCAATCCACACTCCGATGCATATTTTGTACTACTGGAACACAAATAAATGTGAAAGTCAAAGTGGCAGAGGAACATGCCAGAACATTATCTAGTCTTTTGCATTCCAGAGTGTCAACACCGATGCCAAAGATTGAAGACTTTTGAAAATTAATCTTCAAGCCAGAGACCATAAAAAAACAACCCACGATGGTGATGAGATTACAAGCATTGAGACCATCCCAGTCGCCCACAAACAAAACATCATCAGCGAAAGAGCACATACTAAGATAAGGGGAATCATTTAAACGCATGACCGGATAAAGAGATGCTTGCAAAGCATCATAAATCGCCGCATGAAGCCCTTCCATATCAATAATAAATAAAAATGGAGACAGAGGATCACCTTGACGTAGACCTCTTTAAATTGGAAACTCCGAAGAGGGACGACCGTTTAGGAGTAAAGAAGCTCTCGAAGACTCTAAGCAAGCTCTGATCCAACAAATCCATTTCATGTTAAACCCCATGAAACGGATCATAGAAAAAATGTACGACAATGATTTGAATCGAAAGCCTTATCAAAATTGGCCTTGAATAACACAACTCTTTTCTTATTCCTCTTAAACCAATCCACCACTTCATTGTCAATTAACGGTCCGTCTAAGATTTGTCTTCATGAAATGAAAGCAGATTGTTCCGGACCGATGATGGAGTCGATGACCGAAGCAAGTCTAATAGAGAGAAGTTCAGCAATGATTTTATATTGAATGCCAATTAGAATAATAGGCCTATAGTCTTGAATGGAAATCGGACTATCTTTCTTAAGGATAAGATAAAAAACGAAGAATTACATCCCTTAGGAATGATACACGAATCCTGAAAATCACGCACCATATCACAAACATCTTGTTGAATAAGGTTCCATAAGTGTTTAGCGATTTTGAAGGAGAACCCACCAGGACCGGGAGATTTGTCCCCGCCACAAGACCACACTACATTTTTAATTTCGTCAACCGAGAAACTAGATACCATAGTAGTCGCCTTTTGCATGAGAAGTTTCTTGAGGAACCTGCTTGGAGTTGAAATTGGTATACACTACACCAACCTGAATTTCTTAACGAAGAAATCAAGAAATGTTTCTTTTACTGCTGCAGTTGAGTAACTCACATACCATTCTACATCACAGTCGGGATTTGTAGCTATTTCCGTTTTTCTATTAATTGTAGAATGAAAAAACGCGCTAGTCTCATCACCCAAAGAGGTAATGGTCCTTCGATTCTTTTGAGCCAAGTTTTCCATTTCGATTGTTTCGAGGTTTGCTAGGTCCTTCAACACCGTGGATCGATCCTGGGCTATTGAGACTTGCTGCATACCATTATCTAGTTGCACATCAATCTCTTCCCGTTTAACAATTAACTGAGATTTGGCCGAATCAGCATGCATTTGAACACCTTTTTGTCAAATTTTCAACGCCTCTTTAACGTGATTTAATTTATTTTTGAATCTAGCTTGAGGATTACAAGATGATGAAGAAGGACAACTGTTCCAATGGTTAATAACAATGTTATCGAGCCCCTCTAATTTGAACCAAGTTTTAAAGAGTTTAAACGAGATGGGACCGTAATCAATCAATTCATTCTTCAATAAGATAGGACAGTAGTCCGACCATATATTGGAAAGAATGGTTCCAGCTAAAGAAGGCCAAAGATTCAATAAAACATCCGAAACAAGTAAGCGATCAAGTTTGGTGCATTGAGTGAATGATTTATTAAACCTCGTAAATTCACGACCTCTAAGAGGGATATCAAAGAGATTACACGAAGAGATGAAGTTGTTGGGATCATCAGCCGTTGAAGAGCTGAAATGCGTACCATATTTTTCATGTGGGAACCTTGCCGAATTGAAGTATCCAAAGATAATGAAGTTACATTCATTGGATGACATGAAAGAGCTTAAATAATTTCAAATTCTTCTCTTACTACTCCTTGATTGAGGGGCGTAGACATTAACGAGAAAACAAGGGTCCTTACAATTCACCCGTAAACACTCGATAATGAGAATGTTATTATTCGAAATAACCCTCTTACTCGAAAAAATACTTTAATCCCACATCGTTAAAATATCTCCTGGTCGCCCCGAAGCACAAGAAGAAGCGAACTTAAAATGAAAATTTCCCCATAGTGCTTTGAAGGCAGCATGATTAGGTGCATTAAGTTTTGTTTCTTGAATTCCGGGAATAGTTGCAACATTTTCAATACAAAGGTTCCGAATCCGCCTTTTTTTAAAACTGAAAGTCATCCCTGTTGGGAAATTACGGCCTCACTAATTCCCACCACCCAGCCCAACAATAATAGTAAAGAAATAAGAACAATACACAACACAAGATTTAACGTGGAAACTCCAAAACAGGAGAAAAACCACCGGCCCCCAAAGAGAGAAATACACTATATCACAAATTGTTACAATGATATAGACGACTCTCTTAAGCCAACTACACTCTCCAAAATATTTAACTAATACAACTCTCAAACAAGGGTAAGAAAGAAAGAAATAATCAAATACTTAGAGTGTATTGATTGGTGCGATTTGGAATGAAGACTTAGCCCCTCTTATATAACCAAGTCACTCACCCCTCACATCTTCCTCCCACCAATGTGGGATAAACATATCTTCTACTAGCCAAAATAAACCAACAAATCTCCACCTTTTGGATAGAAGAAGATAACCATGCTTCCACATTGCAAGGATAACCGATGTAGACGCTTCCTCGACGACAACTTCAAGATCCTCATCTTCATGCCGTTGACATTATCTCCCAAGAGACAAAACTTGCATCTTCATCGAACATTGTCTAAACCGACAATCATTGTCATCACAGACAATCATAACTCTTAACAAGAATTATCATACTCCACCATTAAGAGTATAGCACTTAGAATATCACATTCCAAGCATTTCACCTCGGCACATGTTGTTGAACAACCAGCTGAAACTTTATGGTGCAACTTCCTTGTTTGGCTTTCCCGAAAGTCCCATCAGATACAACATCAGTTTCCACCACACAGCCTGCATCAACGCCAAACCAATGCCCATGTGTAATTGTGGAACCGCTAACGAACATCCCTTTCCACGGTGGCGCGGACACGCCATGAGGATGACGTGACTTCAGAGGAATTCATCACTCTCCGTAACAACGGAGACAATGTTAGCGTCTTTGGAGCCATTTGCCGGATTAGCTCCACCGGGACAATTAACCCTTACATGTCCAGTCTTCCCGCACTTCCAGCATGTCAGATTCTTTCTAGAGTTTCTCTTCTGCCTATCCGAACACAACACTATCGTATCTCCTGATGACGAGACCCCGTTACCTTCCAGTCTTTTCTCCTCGGATAGGAGCTTGCTAGTAACGTCTTCAAACTTCAGAGTTTTCTTCCCATACATCAAAATAGGTTTCATGTGTTCATAAGACGATGATAAAGATAATATCAACCTCAAAGCTTTATCTTCATCATCCGTTTTAACTCCAATAGCCTCCAGTTCTGAAACAATACCGTTAAGAATACTTAGATGATCTGAAATCTTTGAACCCCCATCCATACGTAGAGTATGAAATTGTTCTTTAAGACACAACCGATTTGAGATGCCCTTGCCCTGGTACAACTGCTCTAGTTTAACCCAAAGCTCCTTTGCCGTTGATAACCCGTGCACATTTGCAAGCACGTTCTTTGCAAGACACAAACGAATCGCACTTGCTGCCCTCAAATCCATATCATCCCATTTTTCTTCATCGAACTTACTGCTAGAATCACTGCCAGGAACAAGGGTGGGTTTACCCTTCAAAGCCTTGTGTAAACCGGACTGAATCAACACATCCTTGACTTGAACCTGCCATAAGCCAAAATTGATCATCCCATCAAATTTCTCTACATCAAACCTCATTGGACTGAACTTCGACATCGTATCCGTATCCTATAGACAACACTTTCTCTGATTTTGCTCACGTTTCGAATAGCCAAAAGATGTAGCAGGTAGCCAGGACCCTTTAAATCGGAAATCCACAACTAGGCCACTAACAAATCCAACTATTATTACGAATCAGAAAAAATATTGTCTAACCAGATACCCTATACGATCAATAGAACTCGTTTCTGATGTGGACGATCCACTCCCGTGGAAACCACAGAGCATACTCCGACTCCTATAACCGAGACCCCCGTCAAACCTGACGCTCTGATACCAGTTGTTGGGAAATTACGGCCTCACTAATTCCCACCACCCAGCCCAACAATAATAGTAAAGAAATAAGAACAATACACAACACAAGATTTAACGTGGAAACTCCAAAACAGGAGAAAAACCACCGGCCCCCAAAGAGAGAAATACACTATATCACAAATTGTTACAATGATATAGACGACTCTCTTAAGCCAACTACACTCTCCAAAATATTTAACTAATACAACTCTCAAACAAGGGTAAGAAAGAAAGAAATAATCAAATACTTAGAGTGTATTGATTGGTGCGATTTGGAATGAAGACTTAACCCCTCTTATATAACCAAGTCACTCACCCCTCACATCTTCCTCCCACCAATGTGGGATAAACATATCTTCTACTAGCCAAAATAAACCAACAATCCCTCCTTCAAAATTAATTTACATGATATTCATTAAATCGTGTTGAACCCACGCATGCTTACAATATCCTTTTGCAAATTAGTCGAGCATTTCTTGACATCATAACCCAACACCTCATCAAACCGAATAAATTTAGCCGAAGCAACTGTGGTATTGTGTGAAGAAGATGTAGCGCTGTCCAACGGTGAATGAAATCGAACTCCATTGAAACCCGATGCTTTAGAAATAGAGGAACTATTGGAAGAGATAACTTGCTGCTTTGTATCACTTCTGATCGAGTTATTGCCCCTCCCATTTTCATTACTACCATGTGCCTGGAAAATAGTAACATTATTCGCCTTAATATATAGTATCCTCTTTAAATTAAACTTTGCTTAGGGGTGTTGTCGACCACCTCATGATCCATCCCAACATTTTTATTAACATGTTCCTTAGGAGTTTGAATAACCTGCTCGCATACATCGTGAACCTGTTCCATGAAATCATTGTTAGACATGTGAGAGTGTAAATTAGGATTTACCTCTTCTTCAACCTGAGCAACAAAAGGAGAGTTGAAAACGTTTCATGAATTTCTTCTGAATCGGTTGAGTTAACCGAAGCATCAGAATTTTTATTTTCCCCTTATAGATCAACTGATTCTATTGATGAATCATCATCCTCATCACCTAAGATGGTAGCAAACCAATTTTCATTACGAGGTAATTAAATTCCGAATATTAAATGAGGTCTGCAACAAGAAGGTGTTTTTTCTTTTTTTATTGGCAAAATATGAGAACTTTTAAAAAATATAGGGCTTTCATCATAAATGAAAGTACCTTTCAACGAACATATACAAAATTGTCCAAAAAATGCCTCAAACCTAGTAAACACAACACGAGACATAACCAAAGAGCGAATAAACCAACCTACAACTATCTAGGATGGAGCCGGAACACTAAAGGCCACCAAACTGACAACATACTACAATACAACTAGACAAATAAAAATAATCAGAGCCATGAACAAAAAAAATACAAGCACTGGACAATAAAAGCTACACATAACACGCAACCGAACCATGGAAAAAAACATCCTGCCAATGAGCACAACAAGCAATCAAGCTAGACTCTGAGATTTCTGCCGCCTTAGACGTGTTTTTGTAATTAATTTTTCTCAGTCATTATGGTTTACTTCGACATATATGTGAGTTTGAATTTGATATAGTCATGCAACTCTTTTCGCCCTTAGTCTCTAGTTTTCCAGGGTTTTCAAGTGACTATGGGCCCGTAAGGTTCATCTGTGGGTGATGGTGGTTACCCCTATCCTCACTACAACTTACACATATTTTTCTGGTCTTTGTTGTTCTCCGCTACGTTCCTAGCTTTTCCACGTCATCTTCTTATTCCGGCAGCTTGCTCCGCTGCTGTTTTCTTTTCGGCTAAACATTACTTTCCTCGTGGATTTATTCTCACGGTTCTTGATCTCAGATGGTGACGGTTAGTTTTTCAAGGATGAGGTGGCATCCATTTAGTTTGTTTAGTTTCGATGGCGATTTTCTGGCCGATTTGCTTCTGATGTGCCATTATATGTTATTTTAGGAATAATGTGGTGTACAGGGTATTTTGAGTGTAGTCTGGACGCTAAGGCTTTGGATGAGATTTTGCGGAGAGGAATATTGTTTTGATGAGGTTTTGATAAGGAATAATCTGATGTATGCAAGAACGATGAAATTTGAAACAACTAAGTATCCATTACAATTAACAATGCAAAGGCGAAGTTAAACATCAAACGAAACACACATACAATTCAAAATCAAATGAATAACAAAATTATGTGAATTTTAGATTCAATTTACGCGAACAAACACAGCTAAACTATGCTCTAATATTGTAATAACCTCAGGGGGGTGAATAGTTACTTAGTCGATTTTACAAAAAAATTCTTTACGTTTTGTTGAACTTGAACTTGATATAGTGTGATTTGAAATGTTTGTTCTTAAACACTACATATAAAATATATGTATGCATAAATGTAATCAAAAAGATAAGGAAAGAGAGAACAAACAAAACGATATATAGTGGTTCGAGAAGATGTTAACTAATCTTCCTTAATCCACTCCCCAATTCTACGAATTGAGATTTTTCTTCACTATGATACTCCAAACTCGGTGGAGTGTCCGGATAGATAAGCCGCAACTTGTGAACCCTTACATCCCTTTGAAGACTTCACAATCACCTAAAGCTCTTACCACAAGATCCTAATGTACTATCCTAGTAAAAACACAACTACCTTCTAGATCCCTTTAAGAAGATAGTTTACAAGTAAACTTACAACTTAAGCTTACAAGTACTCTTGCTAGAATCACTCTAAAAGTTTACAATTAATTATGAGAATGATATCAGTAAGTATAAGAAAATATGAGTGCAAGAGGTGAGTCTTCAAATGCTCCAAGCCTTGGCTTTTATAGGAAAGAGAAATCTGCCTGGAAGCTGTACGGCTCACTGCACGGTCGACCGTGGTTCGACTGTGTACCTCTGACATATGATTCTTATAGCCATTTTTATCCTTTGAAAATTATCATTTTCCCTTGTTGAATAGCTGCAACTAAAAGCCAATTATCTCTGAAATCATCCCCATTACCCTTTTTGTTTTGGACATAAGTGTAGAAGTTGACATGTCCATAAAAGGAGAAAGTCTTCAAACTTTGACCATTTGTCATTGATTACTTAATAGGGTAATTGCAGAATTTTGTCTCTTGACAAAACATTATCTTCCAAAAACTTCATCAACCTTTCTTAATTACATGTCATTTTGCTAATGAAAGTATATTGTCCTTTGGAATCTTGTTGCATTTCAAATGAACTAGTTTGAATCTAGTTGGAGCTTACTTGAAGATTATTACATCCACAACTTACTAGTTCATAATTGCACATACATAAAAATGATACATAAAAGTTATGAGAGAGCAACTCTTATGTTGGGACTTTTAGTGACCATCATTAGTATGTATTTGAGTGATATTTTGTAACAAGTGAAAAATAAAACACTTATGTGTTTATGTAAGACCCAAGTTCAAATTGTACTTAATGTGTGTGTGTATATATATATATATATATATATATATATATATATATATATATATATATATATATATAAAATGCTGGCGACCCTCATTTTCTGCGTTGGCCCGCGGCGCGGCTAGGCCCTGACGGAAATTATTAGTTTTTATTTAATTATAAGAAGGGAAATTTGGTATTTTCACTTAGTGTATGACTTTAAGGCCCCAAGATCAGTTGGTGGGTGTCATTACACCCTTTTCATCTACCTTATCTCTACCAATTCAAGTTTAGAGAGAGAGAGTGATTTCTAGTGTGAGATGTGACAACCCGGAAATTTCCAACCAAATTTAAACTTTATCTTTATATTATTCCGACACGATAAGCAAAGTTTGTTAAGTTAAATCTCAAGAATTTTAAATTGTGTTCATACATTCATTATAACCTCGACCAAATTCCGACGATTCACGAACCGTTATATATAAATAAATATGTATATATATATTATAACTTGAGAATATTAATAAAGTATTAAACGTATAATACTTTACATGAACGTATTTGTTTCAATATGTTTATCGATGGAATTAGAAGATAATATCAAATGATTGATTTATCAGATACATTATGATATCATTACGGGTCTATGTTATGAGGTCCACTGTGATTTAAGAAATCTATTCTTTTTGACAACATTCGGAAAATGGTAAAGTGATTTATAAGTAAGAACGTGAAGTGTAAATAACTTAGATGTTGGATATCGACAAGTTAAGTAACTCGACATTTTTTATTAAGATGATTTCATACGTTTATTTAACCTTTGAACTTTATCTCATGCTTCACCAACAAACTGTAATTTAAAAACTTGAAACCTATTATGAATATATATGATTCTACTTTTCTAAAACATTTTATGATATATAACGATTTCCATTATTTTAACCTTTAAACAAAGTGATTCTTAAAAATATATTTGGTTTTGGAAAACAAAATTATTATATTTATTTGATTTAGTTTCAAACGTACAAAAATGTTTTCAGTTTAAAAAGAACTTTATTATTAAAACGTATATAACTTTTATAAATATCTAGAACCACTTTTGACAACTCATTACTTAACCAGTATGATAAAGATAACGATATTTATATTTTATTTTATTAAATATATATAACGATTTAAATTAATATTATATATATTTATACGCGTATTATACGTACATAGTTTTATACTTTTACTATATTTAAACTTTACCTTTACTTTATTGTTACTTTACTTTAACTTTAATAATTCACTTTAATAATTCATACTTTAATAATTCACTTTAATAATTCATACTTTAATAATTTACTTTAATAATTTATTTTAATAATTCATACTTTAATAATTCACTTTAATAATTCAAAAATCTATTATAAATAGAATTCAATAGGTTTCATTATTTCATAGAAACTTGAAAATATTTTTCTCTAAACTCTAAACTCTCTCAATCGATTTACATATATATATTTACTCCGTATTATTTCAAGATATTATTAGTATACATAAAATATTACGTCAGAGTGCTGTCCGAGTGATTTCGAAATTGTTTTTCGAGTGGGATTGGATTAAGGAAATTATGGGTTATAGCTATGGAGGTGATTGGGTATGGTTCATGGGTATGCTCGTGAGGTTAATATAGTGTTTATCATCTCCGTTGCGTCTACTTACCTTTCCTGCAATATTGAATCTCAATATTGATACGTGAGTACTCATAATTTAACTTTTACATACTAATAGTGTATCCCTGACTAGTGCTCGAGTATATAGGATTATGCATGTTTGTACTTTTGATATTGCCTTTAGTTAGGTTATGTTGAATCCTGAATTAGTTATATATGCGACTGAGATAAGGTATAAGATATGCATGTCGTTGGAAAGCTAGTGAAAAATTAAGAACTTTTCATTTAGATATCGAATGATTTCGATGAACGGATTTGAAGTTATAGTCCATCGAATTTTTGTATTATTATTAAAAATGATTATTATTAACGTCGTTCTAGTTTTATCTTATTATTATTATTATTATTATTATTATTATCTTTATCAATAAAAGAATTTATCATTAAAAAATGTTATTTTTTTTATTATTACTATCGTTATTATCGTTAAAGTTATAATTAGTATTATTATTATTATCCAATTATTATTATTATTATTATTATTATTATTATTATTATTATTATTATTATTATTATTATTATTATTGGTATTATTATTTTTATTATCATTATTAATATATATATCATTATTTAAAAATGGTTATTGTTATTGTTATTATTATTATTACTATATTATCATTAAGATAATTATTAGTATTATCGTTAATAATGTTATAGTAACTATCATTATTAATATTAGTGTAATTAAAACAAATATTTGTAACACCTAATTATTTTGATTACTATTATTATCATTATTACCAACAAGATATAAAAGACTATTAAAAGCTATTAAACGAAACGATTAGGAAATAATGGGTAAGAGTATCATGATGAAATTAAAATATTATAAGATATTGATTTAGATAAAATTATCGTTCTTATTATTTTTATCATTACTATTATTATTAAAATTATCGTTAGTATTAAAACTATCATTTTAGCAAAAATTATCATTTTAATAGAAATGTCATTGTTACTATAAAATATCATTATTATTATTATTATTATTTTAAATAGAATTATTATTTTAAAGATAATATTAAAAATTATCGTAAATATTAAAGTTATCATAATTAGAATTATCGTTTTATCATAATGTCATCTTAGTAATTCTAAATATTGATATTTTTATAATAATAATTATTAATACAAAATAATACAACTTTTACTTACTATCATTATAGATATTATTTTATCAAATAAATATTTGATACAAACATATTTTACTACGTGTAATAACTTACTTTAATAATACCTATCATATTATCTTTATAATATTAAATGAACCCTATAAATTTTATTACTTAATATATATAAAAGTATATTTTATTATATAAATATAATATAATTACTTAATATATATAAAAGTATATTTTATTATATAAATATAATATAAAATTTTATTTATTAATAAATAAATTATATTATTTACTCTAATAAATCTTTTAAAAATATTTAAAAATAAAACGACGATATTTAAACTATATATTAATCATGTATAGATTTTTGGAAATTATTTTGAGTCAAATTTACTTTTGTTGACTTTTGCATATTAGTCTCGAGCATTAGGATTGTGGTACACTATGACTTGACCTAATTTGTTACACAAATATTGACTAACACATAAATATATATAATTAATTTAGGTTCGTGAATCCGAGGCCAACCTTGCACTTGTTCAATGACGTTATATGTATTTTTACTACGAAATACAGTATGGTGAGTTTCATTTACCTTTTTACCCTTTATATTTTTGGGACTGAGAATACATGCGCTTTTATAAATGTTTGACAAAATAGACACAAGTAATTGAAACTACATGTAACATCCCGCCTTTTTCCGGTTACTTTCCGTTTAACTATTTTAAAGTCCGTTATATATTTATAACATCTTTCGTTAATACGCGTTTTAAATTATCTCGATTAGGTAATTCACGCACCCGATTCAAACTTGAGGGACTAAAATAGACACAGGGCAAACTAGTTGACTAGGTCAACTAGTCCACCCCAATCACCACCATTCAACCATCTCCATCTCTCTCTCTTTCTCTCTAGCAAGAACACACACACAATTACCAAATTCATTCAATCATCATCTAAATTCGATCTAGGAGGCTTACAACAAAATAAATTACATATTCGTGATCCTCTCTTCATCCTCTTCATTTTGGTACCAACTTCATCTCGTTTGGGTAACATTTCTAAAACTCTAGATTTCTCTAAATTCGTGTTTTTGACTTGAAATGGTGTTAGTTAGTGTCTATGGCTCATTGTGATGTCGTGTATGTAATTTGTAGGCTCGATCTTGTTATTTGGTGTAACTAGCATGAACACTTGAAATGGGTTAGTTTAACCTTTGATTTTGAATGATAAAATGTGTTTAGATGTTAATGGTTGTGTGTTCAAAGTGTTAATTACTCCATTAACTTCGTTTTGGTGTGTTGATTGACATGAAAACCTTACATTAACATGATTATTGGTTTTGAGATTTTGGTTAGGGTTTGATAAGCTTTATATGAACTTTTTATGTATCAAATGCTATGAAATATTGTTGATAAGTGTTTTGTTGTAACGTGTGTTTGATTACCTTCGAAACGGCATATCATACATGTAAATTGGTTACCCGAATCATGAAATGCGTTTTTAGAACTTGAACCTTTGATTATGAACGTTTAATGCGGTTTTGGGTTGTTGTAGGTGTTAAATTACTTATTGAAATGTGTTTAGTTGTCTTCCTCGTCAAATTACCATCCCAACGGTATAAAATACTTGACTTGATTATTTGCGGATCATAAATTGTGTTTATTTGGTTTTTGGTTCGTGTACTTAGAAACTTACTGCATCAGACTGGAATACCAACCTGGACGCCGTCCAGATCCTTGGACGCCGTCCCATATTTCAAAGCTGGACGCCGTCCAGATATTTGGACGCCGTCCCAGCCTTCAAAGCTGGACGCCGTCCAGAAAATCTGGACGCCGTCCAGATACACTGGCAAGCCTCTGTCTTCGTTGGTCATTTTACGAAAAATGTTTGCTATGCTATGGACCTCCGATTCACATGTAACTTGTTCTAACATGCTCATATATGATTAAAAACCTCAGAAAAATAGTTCGGGACCCGACCCGAACGTGTTGACTTTTTGTTGACTTTGACCCGACCTAAGTTGACTTTTAATCAAACTTAACCAAATGTTTGTGAAATCGTTCTAACATGCTTTTATACTTGTACCTTGCATGAAACATGACAATTTGATTCACATGCTATTATGATCGAGTCTTAACGAGCCATAGGACTAATTGAACATCTTTGACCTATCGTGTGTACCGTTATTGATACAACTTATTGTTTAGGTCAAGACTAGCATTGTTCTTTGCACACGTTTACTTGTTGAAGTACTTTACTACTCGTGCACTCAAGGTGAGATCATAGTCCCACTTTTACTCTTTTTGAATTTATATTTGGGATGAGAAAACATAAACATTTCTTTTACTAAGTGAACACAAGTACAGGAAAACAAACATTCTACATACGAGTTTAGAACGCAATCCTCAATTCGATTATCATTAGTTACACTTGCAGGGTGTAAGTGTAGGCGTGAACTTATGTTGTATGGCCATATGGGTTTGACAAACCCTCATCTCGGACGGTTCGCTACCGTCCACAGATGAAATATATTTTCGAGAAACAGTGTTGTTCTAGCACTATGAATGGGGTATCAACGGACGGAATGTTAAGCCTTGATAATTGGGTGCTCGTGAATGTTAACTTTTAGAATGTATTACTATTTTATCTTTGATGTAAATCTTGTGGTTCGACTTACTTTTACTCACTTACTTACTTAAACCTATGATTTCACCAACGTTTTCGTTGACAGATTTCTATGTTTTTCTCAGGTCCCTGAACGTTTTATGATACATGCTTCCGCTCATTATTTTGATACTTGCATTGGATGTCGAGTATATATGCATACATGGAGCGTCTTTTGGCTACTTTTAAATTATGTCGCATAAGTTTCATTTGTACTTATAACTTTGTAACGTAACTTGTGGTGGAACTATTCTCGTAACTTTAAACAATCTTTACATTTAAAATGAATGCGACATATCTTTTGGTCAAACGTTGTTTTAAAGACTTATGACCACGTAACGGGACCTAAGTAGACGGCGCCGTAAATGACAATTTTGTCGGGTCGCTACAGATGGTATCAGAGCGTTGGTTGTAGGGATTTAGAGTTCATTGGTGTCAACCTCGAGTCATAGGGTACATTGGTGAGTCTAGACTACAACCGGCATATAGACTTGAAGTAGGAATTACTTGACTACTTGTGCATTTATACTCGAACGCTTCTACTCATATCTACTCTTAGTTCATCTTAATCTCACGTTGTTTAATTTGATTGACACGCCACCTTGACTATATGAAATGATGTCGAATGCACATATGAATCAGGGTAATATAATTTCCGGGATTATATTACGGTGACTCATATGAACGTTCCGACATTGTGGCATAAAGAATTTAAGGCGAGTCAAGGAAAATTTTCTCTCTATCATTATTCCATATCATGGTTAGTATTATTTAGAATACTAACCAACGGTATTCTTTTGTTTTGAAGGAACAATGCCTCTTCGCCGTGCGCCACGCTGTGAAACTCCCGAACAAGCTCTACAATGCATGATAGCCACCGCCGTAGATGCGGCCATGGCCGGTCACTCATCCAACAACAATAATAATAACAACCACAACAGCAACAACAACAACAATGTAGCCGGTAACTCAAACGAGGGATGCTCCTATAAAGCTTTCATGGGGTGCAAACCTCACACTTTCTCCGGCGTCACTCTCACTTGGTGGAACACCTATGTACAATCGGTGGGTACCGATGAAGCCCACGCTCTCTCTTGGTCCGATTTGAAAGGAAAGATGATCACTGAATACTTTCCGCGCGAGGAAACCCGAAAGCTCGAACAAGAGCTAAGAACTCTAAAAGCGGTCGGAAACGATCTCAAGGCCTATAATCAACGATTTTCTGAACTAGCCTTGATGTGCCCAAACCTTGTGAACCCCGAGTCTTTAAGGGTTGAACTTTACATGGATGGTCTTCCAAAGAGCATCAAACACGGAGTAATGTCATCAAACCCCCTAATCATCAAGAAGCTTTGAACATGGCCCGCAAATTGATAGAGACGGTGGACGAAATCGTAGTACCGGCACTTAAAGCCGAGGACAAGTCGGGTAACAACAAAAGAAAATGGGAAGCCACTCCATCAAGCAACTACAACAACAATACCTTCACCAAAAAGCCTTTCAACAACGACGGCAAGAAAGGTTATGCCGGAACTCAACCTTTTTGCAACAAATGTCACAAGCACCACTCGGGTGAATGCGGAAAGCTAATTTGCCACCGGTGCCAAGGAGTTGGTCATAATGCCAACAATTGCACAAGCGCCGCCCCCATCGCTCGAAAGGGGCCCAATCCTCCAAAAACGGTCACTTGTTACGAATGTGGCCAAACGGGCCATTATAGAAATGCATGCCCGAAGAGGAAAGATAACCCCAATACGCGCGGCCGAGCTTTCAACATCAACACCGAGGAAGCCCGAGATGATAATGAATTGGTCATGGGTACGTTTCTTCTCAACAACACTTATGTTACTTGTTTATTCGATTCGGGTGCCGATAAGAGTTTTGTATCCAAGACTTTGACTCATTCTTTTAATACTCCACCACGTCCACTAGATACCACTTATACCATTGAAGTGTCCAACGGAAAACTATTGAGTGCCGACACATATTACCGGGGGTGTACGTTAAACATTTTGGGTAATGAGTTTGAAATCGACTTGATACCCATGGAACTAGGTAGCTTCGATGTAATAATCGGTATGAATTGGCTAGCCAAAACGAAATCTCACATCCTTTGTGATCTTAACGCAATCCGAATCCCTATCGAGAATGGTGAACCTTTGATCGTCTATGGCGATAAGAGTTGCACCGGACTCAACCTCGTTTCGTGTATTAAAGTTAGAAAACTACTCCGTAAGGGTTGTTTTGCGATCCTTGCACACGTTAAGAAAGTCGAGTCCAATGAGAAGCACATCGATGATGTGCCAATTGTTAGTGACTATTCCGATGTATTTCCCTACGAATTGCCGGGTCTTCCACCTCATCGACCGGTTGAATTCCAAATCGATCTTATTCCGGGATCCGCACCCGTAGCACGTGCACCATATAGACTCGCTCCATCCGAAATGCAAGAATTGCAAAGTCAAATCCAAGAACTACTTGATCGTGGTTTTATCCAACCTAGCCATTCACCTTGGGGCGCTCCGATTTTGTTTGTTAAAAAGAAAGACGGATCCCTACGAATGTGCATTGACTATCGTGAACTAAACAAATTGACGGTTAAGAACCGATATCCTCTTCCTCGCATCGATGACCTCTTTGATCAATTACAAGGGTCTTGTGTATATTCAAAAATCGATCTCCGCTCGGGTTATCATCAATTAAGGGTTAAGGGGGAAGATGTCTCCAAAACCGCTTTCCGAACTCGTTATGGTAGTTATGAATTTCTTGTAATGCCATTTGGTCTCACTAACGCACCGGCGGTGTTCATGGATCTTATGAACCGCGTGTGCAAACCGTAT
This sequence comes from Rutidosis leptorrhynchoides, assembly GCF_046630445.1. Lineage (NCBI taxonomy): Eukaryota > Viridiplantae > Streptophyta > Magnoliopsida > Asterales > Asteraceae > Rutidosis > Rutidosis leptorrhynchoides. The sequence continues at coordinate 354,280,411 of NC_092339.1, forward strand.
CTTGACAAATTCGTTATCGTGTTCATCGATGATATTTTAGTCTATTCAAAAAGCGAAGAAGAACACGAGGAACACCTCCGACTTGTGCTTGAACTTTTAAGACAAGAACAACTCTATGCCAAATTCTCCAAGTGTGAATTTTGGTGAAAGGAAGTTCAATTTCTTGGTCATGTTGTAAGTGACCAAGGTATTAAAGTCGATCCAACGAAAATCGAAGCCATTAGTAAATGGGAGACTCCTACTACTCCTACTCACATTCGTCAATTCTTGGGTCTCGCCGGGTACTATCGTAGATTCATCGAAAACTTCTCTTTGGTTGCACGTCCTCTAACCGCATTAACTCACAAGGGAAAGAAATTCATTTGGGCGACCGAGCAAGAATCCGCGTTTCAAATCTTGAAGACAAAGCTAACCACCGCTCCTATCTTGTCACTTCCCGAAGGCAATGATGATTTTGTTGTATATTGCGATGCCTCGAAACATGGTTTTGGGTGTGTATTGATGCAACAGAAGAAAGTCATTGCTTATGCCTCTCGACAACTAAAAATTCATGAACGGAATTACACGACTCATGATCTCGAACTTGGAGCCGTTGTCTTTGCACTTAAAATGTGGAGACACTATCTTTATGGAACCAAGAGTACTATCTTCACCGATCACAAAAGCCTTCAACACATCTTCGATCAAAAGCAACTAAACATGAGACAACGAAGGTGGATTGAAACCTTAAACGATTACGATTGCGAGCTTCGTTACCATCCCGGGAAGGCAAATGTAGTAGCCGATGCCTTAAGTCGAAAAGAAAGAGCGGTGCCTCTTCGTGGCCGAGCCTTAAACATCACCATCCACACAAACCTTAATAGCCAAATTCAGGTAGCCCAAGATGAGGCTCTCAAGGACGAAAACATCTCTCTCGAACACTTGAACGTCCTCACCTCTCGATTCGAAGTTAAAGAAACCGGACTCCGATATTTCGCCGGAAGAATTTGGGTACCTAGTTATGGGGACTTGCGAAGCCTTATTTTAGACGAAGCCCATAAGTCAAGGTATTCGATTCACCCCGGTGCCAATAAGATGTACCACGACCTCAAAGAACAATATTGGTGGCCGAACATTAAAAGGGACGTCGCTACTTATGTTGGAAAGTGCCTAACTTGCTCCAATGTCAAAGCCGAACATCAAAGACCGTCCGGACTACTTCAACAACCCGAAATCCCTCAATGGAAATGGGAAAGGATAACGATGGATTTTATCACCAAACTACCAAAGACGGTTGGCGGTTATGATACTATTTGGGTCATTGTTGACCGACTCACCAAATCCGCGCACTTCCTAGCCATGAAGGAAACCGACAACATGGAGAAACTCGCACAACTCTACATCAAAGAAATCGTAGCCCAACACGGTGTACCCTTATCAATTATCTCCGACCGAGATGGCCGTTTTGTTTCTAGATTTTGGCGTACTTTGCAAGAAGCATTGGGAACGCGTTTAGACATGAGCACCGCATATCATCCACAAACCGACGGACAAAGCGAACGCACAATTCAAACCTTGGAAGACATGCTACGAGCTTGCGTGGTTGATTTCAAAAAAGCTTGGGACAAGCACTTACCTCTCGCCGAGTTCTCTTACAATAATAGTTATCACGCAAGTATTAAAGCCGCACCTTTTGAAGCGCTATATGGCCAAAAATGTCGTTCACCTCTTTGTTGGGCCGAGGTAGGCGACGTGCAAATCACCGGACCCGAACTCATTCACGAAACCACCGAGAAAATCGTTCAAATCCGAGATAGGCTTAGGACGGCCCGAAGTCGTCAAAAGAGATATACCGACAAACGACACAACGATCTTGAATTTCAGGTCGGTGACCGAGTAATGTTAAAAGTCGCACCTTGGAAAGGTGTAATCCGCTTTGGGAAACGCGGGAAGCTAAATCCGCGGTATATTGGTCCTTTCGAAATCTTGGAGCGTGTTGGAACCGTTGCTTATCGTTTAGATCTTCCGCCTCAACTGAGTTCCGTTCATCCTACTTTCCATATATCTAACTTGAAAAAGTGTTTAGCCGAACCCGAACTCGTCATCCCTCTCGAGGAGCTTACTATCGATGACAAACTTCATTTTGTGGAGGAACCGGTTGAAATTGTGGACACCTCCGTCAAAACGTTAAAACAAAGCCGAATTCCAATTGTCAAGGTCCGTTGGAATGCCAAAAGGGGACCCGAGTTTACTTGGGAAAGACAAGATCAAATGCAAAGGAAGTATCCTCATCTATTCGTAAATTCGGAAACGCAAGATCTCGAGGAAGGAACAACGACTACTACGCCTACTTAAATTTCGGGACGAAATTTCTTTTAAGGAGTAGGTAATGTAACATCCCGCCTTTTTCCAGTTACTTTCCGTTTAACTATTTTAAAGTCCGTTATATATTTATAACATCTTTCGTTAATACGCGTTTTAAATTATCTCGATTAGGTAATTCACGCACCCGATTCAAACTTGAGGGACTAAAATAGACACGGGGCAAACTAGTTGACTAGGTCAACTAGTCCACCCCAATCACCACCATTCAACCATCTCCATCTCTCTCTCTTTCTCTCAAGCAAGAACACACACACAATTACCAAATTCATTCAATCATCATCTAAATTCGATCTAGGAGGCTTACAACAAAATAAATTACATATTCGTGATCCTCTGTTCATCCTCTTCATTTTGGTACCAACTTCATCGCGTTTGGGTAACATTTCTAAAACTCTAGATTTCTCTAAATTCGTGTTTTTGACTTGAAATGGTGTTAGTTAGTGTCTATGGCTCATTGTGATGTCGTGTATGTAATTTGTAGGCTCGATCTTGTTATTTGGTGTAACTAGCATGAACACTTGAAATGGGTTAGTTTAACCTTTGATTTTGAATGATAAAATGTGTTTAGATGTTAATGGTTGTGTGTTCAAAGTGTTAGTTACTCCATTAACTTCGTTTTGGTGTGTTGATTGACATGAAAACCTTACATTAACATGATTATTGGTTTTGAGATTTTGGTTAGGGTTTGATAAGATTTATATGAACTTTTGATGTATCAAATGCTATGAAATATTATTGATAAGTGTTTTGTTGCAACGTGTGTTTGATTACCTTCGAAACGGCATATCATACATGTAAATTGGTTACCCGAATCATGAAATGCGTTTTTAGAACTTGAACCTTTGATTATGAACGTTTAATGCGGTTTTGGGTTGTTGTAGGTGTTAAATTACTTGTTGAAATGTGTTTAGTTGTCTTCCTCGTCAAATTACCATCCCAACGGTATAAAATACTTGACTTGATTGTTTGCGGATCATAAATTGTGTTTATTTGGTTTTTGGTTCGTGTACTTAGAAACTTACTGCATCAGACTGGAATACCAACCTGGACGCCGTCCAGATCCTTGGACGCCGTCCCATATTTCAAAGCTGGACGCCGTCCAGATATTTGGACGCCGTCCCAGCCTTCAAAGCTGGACGCCGTCCAGAAAATCTGGACGCCGTCCAGATACACTGGCAGGCCTCTGTCTTCGTTGGTCATTTTACGAAAAATGTTTGCTATGCTATGGACCTCCGATTCACATGTAACTTGTTCTAACATACTCATATATGATTAAAAACCTCAGAAAAATAGTTCGGGACCCGACCCGAACGTGTTGACTTTTTGTTGACTTTGACCCGACCTAAGTTGACTTTTAATCAAACTTAACCAAATGTTTGTGAAATCGTTCTAACATGCTTTTATACTTGTACCTTGCATGAAACATGACAATTTGATTCACATGCTATTATGATCGAGTCTTAACGAGCCATAGGACTAATTGAACATCTTTGACCTATCGTGTGTACCGTTATTGATACAACCTATTGTTTAGGTCAAGACTAGCATTGTTCTTTGCACACGTTTACTTGTTGAAGTACTTTACTACTCGTGCACTCAAGGTGAGATCATAGTCCCACTTTTACTCTTTTTGAACTTATATTTGGGATGAGAAAACATAAACATTTCTTTTACTAAGTGAACACAAGTACAGGAAAACAAACATTCTACATACGAGTTTAGAACGAAATCCTCAATTCGATTATCATTAGTTACACTTGCAGGGTGTAAGTGTAGGCGTGAACTTATGTTGTATGGCCATATGGGTTTGACAAACCCTCATCTCGGACGGTTCGCTACCGTCCACAGATGAAATATATTTTCGAGAAACAGTGTTGTTCTAGCACTATGAATGGGGTATCAACGGACGGAATGTTAAGCCTTGATAATTGGGTGCTCGTGAATGTTAACTTTTAGAATGTATTACTATTTTATCTTTGATGTAAATCTTGTGGTTCGACTTACTTTTACTCACTTACTTACTTAAACCTATGATTTCACCAACGTTTTCGTTGACAGATTTCTATGTTTTTCTCAGGTCCCTGAACGTTTTGTGATACATGCTTCCGCTCATTATTTTGATACTTGCATTGGATGTCGAGTATATATGCATACATGGAGCGTCTTTTGGCTACTTTTAAATTATGTCGCATAAGTTTCATTTGTACTTATAACTTTGTAACGTAACTTGTGGTGGAACTATTCTCGTAAACTTTAAACAATCTTTACATTTGAAATGAATGCGACATATCTTTTGGTCAAACGTTGTTTTAAAGACTTATGACCACGTAACGGGACCTAAGTAGACGACGCCGTAAATGACAATTTTGTCGGGTCGCTACACTACATTCTATGGTTGAATTATCGAAATCGAATATGCCCCTTTTTATTAAAGTCTGGTAATCTAAGAATTAGGGAACCGACACCCTAATTGACGCGAATCCTAAAGATAGATCTATTGGGCCTAACAAACCCCATTCAAAGTACCGGATGCTTTAGTACTTCGAAATTATATCATGTCCGAAGGAGGATCCCGGAATGATAGGGGATATTCTTATATGTATCTAGTTAATGTCGGTTACCAGGTGTTCACCATATGAATGATTATTTTTTGTCTCTATGCATGGGACGTATATTTATGAGAACTGGAAATGAAATTCTTGTGGTCTATTAAAATGATGGAAATAAATGATTATGATAAACTAATGAACTCACCAACCTTTTGGTTGACACTTTAAAGCATGTTTATTCTCAGGTGTTAAAGAAATCTTTCACTGTGCATTTGCTCATTTTAAAGATATTACTTGGAGTCTTTCATAGCATATTTCGAAGAACGTTGCATTCGAGTCATTGAGTTCATCAAAGATTATTATTAAATCAATTTATAGTTGGATAGTGGATATTATGAAATGGTATGCATGCCTGTCAATTTTTGATGTAAAGAAAGATTGTCTTTTAAAAACGAATGCAATGTTTGTAAAATGTATCATATAGAGGTCAAATACCTCGCAATGTAATCAACTATTGTGAATCGTTTATAATGTATATGAACGGGTCCTTTCAGTTGGTATCAGAGCGGTGGTCTTAGCGAACCAGGTCTGCATTAGTGTGTCTAACTGATAAGTCGTTAGAATGCATTAGTGAGTCTGGACTTCGACCGTGTCTGCATGTCAAAAGTTTTGCTTATCATTTCTAGTCAGAAATCATCTGCTTATCATCCATAGGAAATTACCTGCTTATCATTATTAGTCTAGACAAGTCTTGCTACATTAATTGCATGAGTAGTGTATAGACAAAATTCATATCTTAGCGTATCTGCTAAATCATAACTTATCGTATCTGTTACTTTAAACTTTGCCTGACATATCCCGCAAATTCCTCCGTAATCTATGAAATCTTTTGATCTCTATATATTGATATCCTATGTAAATAGAATACCACCCGATAGCCGAAAAATCATTTTTATATCGAAAATCCTTTATCCAATCGTACGAAATGGAATTTGTCATCAGTTCAAGTCACTCGGATTCCGAAATGGAATCTCACTCAAGCTCCGAAAGCAGTGTGACCGGAATGGATCAACCAATCAGACATCACCTATTCTGGATGAATTGGGGATGGGTTCGTAGCCTCCTCAATCATTGGAAACAAGAAGAAGGCGATCCTTTCCATCCACCACATTGCCCTCTTAGCGAAGAACCTGAAGCACTTACCGGCGAACCTGTTCGAGACACCATTTTCTCTCTCATTTCCAGGGTATCTCATCACGATTATATACTACATCAAATTCTAGATTTTATTTATCCGCTCGTTCCGACCGACAATCATCCTGGAATAATAGAAGAAGTCAACGAACTTCGCGCTCGGGTAGTGGCTTTGGAGAATATGGTGCAGAGATTACAAACACCAGCAGCAGCACCAGCAACATAACTAGTACCACCATCATCAACGCCAACAGTACCATTACCACCTCCAACCACAACCGCGTTGTAAACCTCAACTTCACAATCTATCCCACGAGCATCAACGTCATACGCACCATAGATACCAAGGAGTACCAACAACAATAACTGACAAAGTATTAATTCATAACTTCATTGGAGAAACATTCTGCGGCGATTATATAATCTCTAAAGTCTTAGAGATTATCTAATCTAGCCCTAACCATAAATCAGTTAAGCGAACCAAAATGATAGAAGGAAGAGTAGAAACCCTGATAAAAATGGTGTGTGATTAACAAGTTAAACTTGTTTTACCAACAGCATCAACAGTACCGTCAACGTCACCAGCATCGTCAGTACAGTCAACATCAGAATCAACAACACCTATAACATCACAAACTCCGTCAGTTCAAGAATCACTGTGGACATCATTACGAATCAATAACGTGTATATTGTATCAACAAGTTATGAAGAATTAACTCATTCCCTCTGAAGAAATTATATATATATTATATATATTATATATATATATATATATATATATATATATATATATATATATTGTGTGTGAATCTTAACTACTCGGTTAATTCATATTACAAATATGCAATAATGTACGTCCCTCGCCCGCGACTTAATCATCGTTAACTACAATCTCTGTCTCAATTCATTCCAATTCCTAATAAATCAAGTATATATTTGATTTTACACTTCATCATTGATGTAACCGAAACTTTTCAGATAACATCATTCGTACTTTGCGAAGTTCACAAGAATTTAACGAAAACCAACATCACATCTCAACAAATAACGAAGTATTGATTCATAATTTCAATATTATTGAAGAAATACTTATGTAACCTCTAAAGCCTTCAAGGAATTATTCAATTCTAGTTCCAACCGTAAATCGAATGAGTTTAATTTAGTATTAACTCATTAAAATCTATGTTACATCTGAGGAGAATATATACATATATATTTTCATAAAGACTGTAATAAAATTCTTATGTACAAAATATTAATTGTGAAATTTTTTTTAACGGGTAGGTAATACCCGAGAGATATATATAAATTCACAATTAATATGTTATATTCTTCGAATCAGATTAAGCAAATTATCAATTATACTTCCTACTTTCACAATAATATACATTCTTTCATAGAAATCAAAACAATCATACTCATTCAAACCCAATTACATATTCTGCTTTTAAAATCTCAGAATTCAATTCGAGATATAACCGGTACCATCACTTTTAGATTCCTACATCTTTCAAAGCTATACTTTGACTTCAAAAGTGTGTTAGAACATCAAATGTATACAAACGATTACAATCTGTGTTCAAACCCTTCGAAAATCTCTGAAGACACTTCAAATAATGAGCAATCGAGATGATGATCCAACCACATATTACCCACAGTTATGTACTTAAAAAACTCTCGAAACTAAAGTCATAATTCAACACATATCTGTGTCAGATCTTTTGGCATTTATTAGCAAAAATAACCTTGCAATTCCTTTGCAAAGTAGCAAATTATATCACAGGTCCAGCAAGACAACTTCGATTTTTTTATTCGGAGTAGCCTTATCATAATTTTGATATATGTGATTACCCTTTTGTTACCGGAGAACCTTTCATATTCCACCACATTAGCAATAAACTTACCAACAACTTCACTGATCTTGGGCATTCCGAAGAATCTTTATATTTATCGAAACCTCATCATTTACTCATCTGCCTCTTGTAACGAGAATTTCCATATGAATCATTGGGAATTAGCAATCAGTATTTTGAAATCTCACAGCATGTTGACGCCAACAGTTATACATAACGTCTATTTCCAAGGCTTACATACTTCGAATGTGAAGTTTCTGAAAAACACTCTGAACCGCGAACTAGTTCTCGAAATGCTAATGAAGCAACAAAAACTGTAAACGACCTTAGCAGTAAAAAGTTTGATGATAAAGATTAGTGTATTAACAAAGCTCAGAAATAAAGAAGTTTTGGAATTGTAAAACGGATTGAGCAAAGTATGAAGGAGGCTGTGGACAAATCACAAAGACTGAACCTGCCTTCAAAGAATCCAAATGATTCAGTGTCTGCTGAAGTCATTAACAAATACCTTGCTCCTGATACTAAACCCTTACAGATAATATTCTTCATCATTCTCTGATATTAGAAATTTTAAGATATCATCGTATCTTTCATTATAAATATACTCCATATTTCTGAAGATATTTCCATAACTATTCTTATCTGGAATCATTTATCTCTTTGCGCTATCTGTATTACATCAAAAAGGAAACTGTTTAGTTCCTATACTCTGTAAACCTTTGAGTTTAAAATATGAATGTTTTTGAAGTAGTGTTGGAAACTGAAGCATGAGTTAGTATAATATAATGACACTTGATCAACGTGATTATATTACAGTAATTCATGCTGAGTTTCTAAATGGAACGTGATGATTCACAGATCATAAAATCATCATGTGCCATGTTATACGACTCTTTTATTCTATTTAACCTCTAAAATATCAAGAAAATATTTCTTGATGATTCGGCCTTTTCCAAGGTATTCTAGTAATTTGACAAGTCAAGATCGTGCCATCACAATTTTCTTCCTAGAACATTAACAATGTTCATTCTGAAATTCATATCTGTGAATTCTGGACCATTACAAGCGGTGCTTAATCGCAAGAAGAAGAAACTAAAGGACAAAACTCCGAAATAGAAATTGGGGTATAAATTGCAGCAAATAAAAGAGAGCATTAACTATGGATGCCAATGATTATAGAAGATAGAAACAGAAACTTTGAAATATAAGGGAAGATATAAAGCCCAACGACAAACCAAAAAAATTATAAATCATATATATCGATGCATATAGCGATATAAAGACACGGGAGAACTAGAAACACTATAAACCCAAGAGTATAGTAGAAGTAAATAGATTCTTCCGGCGATAGATGAAAAAGAAGAATGACTGATATGAAAGTTATAAGTATATCGAGAATCAGAACTGGATGGAGCATATTGATGAATACTTTAAAATATGAGTTGAGGGGGAAAGAATAGAAGGTGATGAAACATGACTAGGAACTTAGAAATCAACAGATTTAACTCACACAATGACGGAATAAGTGAATCAAACCCTCTAGTGAATAGGTTAAGCTTTTTGGGATTAATTTAGTCATACCACAACTAAATCAAGTATGATTAGATCAACACCTAGATCTATTATTCACCACCTGGTTGATTTGGGTTGAGAGAAAATCGGAGGAGCTCACCATATCTGAGTGTGTGTAACAAATGAGAGGCTTAACTTAAAATGAAGAACATAAGACTTTATATACCCCTGCTATTGACTCACCCGTACGATTCATCCATCACACATACGAGTTGGCTTCATCAGCCGTACGGGTGATCACTCACTTGTATCTTCTCATTTTGGTTGTAATTGTGACTTAGCTCAGCATCAACCGTGCGTATGAGCCTGTCAGCCGTACGAGTGAGGCTTCACTCGGACGTCTGACTAAGTCTAACATAGTCAAACATCTAAATCTCGTTCCTGCAGTTGCTGTAACCACATACAAACCCGGATAGGATAATAACGAACGATCATGGTGTCCTGTAAACTGTTGTACCTGCAATGGACGTGGGTAGATGTCTAGGGACTTGCATAAAATGCATCAACAGAAGGTGTGAGTTGTAAGAAAACGAAGGAGGTGAATTTATAAGAAAATCTCCGACAGAACAATTAAAATGGACGATCGCATTTAAAGCGGATCCTAATTCCTTTTGTTACCGGAGAATCAAATCTTATTACAAAGATTTTCTTCAAATCCCTTGAAATCTGGAAAACAATCATATCTACGTCAAATGATAAGATGAATCTACACTTACTCATTACACTCTTCTATGTTAGCTTCATTCGTACTCTTCATATAAATGGATTGTTTATCCAAATTATTCGCTGATGATAAAACTCTAATTTTCAGCCTGTATGCATCATGAAAACATACTTATTATCATTCACAACCTTTCCACTCAAATTTCGGAACGAAATTTCTTTAACGGGTAGGTACTGTGACAACCCGAAAATTTCCAACCAAATTTAAACTTTATCTTTATATTATTCCGACACGATAAGCAAAGTTTGTTAAGTTAAATCTCAAGAATTTTAAATTGTGTTCATACATTCATTATAACCTCGACCAAATTTCGACGATTCACGAACCGTTATATATAAATAAATATGTATATATATGTATATATATATTATAACTTGAGAATATTAATAAAGTATTAAACGTATAATACTTTACATGAACGTATTTGTTTCAATATATTTATCGATGGAATTAGAAGATAATATCAAATGATTGATTTATCAGATACATTATGATATCATTACGGGTCTATGTTATGAGGTCCACTGTGATTTAAGAAATCTATTCTTTTTGACAACATTCGGAAAATGGTAAAGTGATTTATAAGTAAGAACGTGAAGTGTAAATAACTTAGATGTTGGATATCGACAAGTTAAGTAACTCGACATTTTTCATTAAGATGATTTCATACGTTTATTTAACCTTTGAACTTTATCCCATGCTTCACCAACAAACTGTAATTTAAAAACTTGAAACCTATTATGAATATATATGATTCTACTTTTCTAAAACATTTTATGATATATAACGATTCCATTATTTTAACCTTTAAACAAAATGATTCTTAAAAATATATTTGGTTTTGGAAAACAAAATTATTATATTTATTTGATTTAGTTTCAAACGTACAAAAACGTTTTCAGTTTAAAAAGAACTTTATTATTAAAAAGTATATAACTTTTATAAATATCTAGAACCACTTTTGACAACTCATTACTTAACCAGTATGATAAAGATAACGATATTTATATTTTATTTTATTAAATATATATAACGATTTAAATTAATATTATATATATTTATACGCGTATTATACGTACATAGTTTTATACTTTTACTATACTTAAACTTTACCTTTACTTTATTTTTACTTTACTTTAACTTTAATAATTCACTTTAATAATTCATACTTTAATAATTCACTTTAATAATTCATACTTTAATAATTTACTTTAATAATTCATACTTTAATAATTCACTTTAATAATTCAAAAATTTATTATAAATAGAATTCAATAGGTTTCATTATTTCATAGAAACTTGAAAATATTTTTCTCTAAACTCTAAACTCTCTCAATCGATTTACATATATATATTTACTCCGTATTATTTCAAGATATTATTAGTATACATAAAATATTACGTCAGAGTGCTGTCCGAGTGATTTCGAAATTGTTTTTCGAGTGGGATTGGATTAAGGAAATTATGGGTTATAGCTATGGATGTGATTGGGTATGGTTCATGGGTATGCTCGTGAGGTCAATATAGTGTTTATCATCTCTGTTGCGTCTACGTACCTTTCCTGCAATATTGAATCTCAATATTGATACGTGAGTACTCATAATTTAACTTTTACATACTAATAGTGTATCCCTGACTAGTGCTCAAGTATATAGGATTATGCATGTTTGTACTTTTGATATTGCCTTTAGTTAGGTTATGTTGAATCCTGAATTAGTTATATATGCAACTGAGATAAGGTATAAGATATGCATGTCGTTGAAAAGCTAGTGAAAAATTAAGAACTTTTCATTTAGATATCGAATGATTTCGATGAACGGATTTGAAGTTATAGTCCATCGAATTTTTGTATTATTATTAAAAATGATTATTATTATCGTCGTTATTATCGTCGTTCTAGTTTTATCTTATTATTATTATTATTATTATCTTTATTAATAAAAGGATTTATCATTAAAAAATGTTATTTTTTTATTATTACTATCGTTATTATCGTTAAAGTTATAATTAGTTTTATTATTATTATCCAATTATTATTATTATTATTATTATTATTATTATTATTATTGGTATTATTATTTTTATTATCATTATTAATATATATATCATTATTTAAAAATGGTTATTGTTATTGTTATTATTATTATTACTATATTATCATTAAGATAATTATTAGTATTATCGTTAATAATGTTATAGTAACTATCATTATTAATATTAGTGTAATTAAAACAAATATTTGTAACACCTAATTATTTTGATTACTATTATTATCATTATTACCAACACGATATAAAAGACGATTAAAAGCTATTAAACGAAACGATTAGGAAATAATGGGTAAGAGTATCATGATGAAATTAAAATATTATAAGATATTGATTTAGATAAAATTATCATTCTTATTATTTTTATCATTACTATTATTATTAAAATTATCGTTAGTATTAAAACTATCATTTTAACAAAAATTATCATTTTAATAGAAATGTCATTGTTACTATAAAATATCATTATTATTATTATTATTATTTTAAATAGAATTATTATTTTAAAGATAATATTAAAAATTATCGTAAATATTAAAGTTATCATAATTAGAATTATCGTTTTATCATAATGTCATCTTAGTAATTATAAATATTGATATTTTTATAATAATAATTATTAATACAAAATAATACAACTTTTACTTACTATCATTATAGATATTATTTTATCAAATAAATATTTGATACAAACATATTTTACTACGTGTAATAACTTACTTTAATAATACCTATCATATTATCTTTATAATATTAAATGAACCCTATAAATTTTATTACTTAATATATATAAAAGTATATTTTATTATATAAATATAATATAATTACTTAATATATATAAAAGTATATTTTATTATATAAATATAATATAAAACTTTATTTATTAATAAATAAATTATATTATTTACTCTAATAAATCTTTTAAAAATATTTAAAAATAAAACGACGATATTTAAACTATATATTAATCATGTATAGATTTTTGGAAATTATTTTGAGTCAAATTTACTTTTGTTGACTTTTGCATATTAGTCTCGAGCATTAGGATTGTGGTACACTATGACTTGACCTAATTTGTTAGACAAATATTGACCAACACATAAATATATATAATTAATTTAGGTTCGTGAATCCGAGGCCAACCTTGCACTTGTTCAATGACGTTATATGTATTTTTACTACGAAATACAGTATGGTGAGTTTCATTTACATTTTTACTCTTTATATTTTTGGGACTGAGAATACATGCGCTTTTATAAATGTTAGACAAAATAGACACAAGTAATTGAAACTACATTCTATGGTTGAATTATCGAAATCGAATATGCCCCTTTTTATTAAAGTCTGGTAATCTAAGAATTAAGGAACAGACACCCTAATTGACGCGAATCCTAAAGATAGATCTATTGGGCCTAACAAACCCCATCTAAAGTACCGGATGCTTTAGTACTTCGAAATTATATCATGTCCGAAGGAGGATCCCGGAATGATAGGGGATATTCTTATATGTATCTAGTTAATGTCGGTTACCAGGTGTTCACCATATGAATGATTATTTTTTGTCTCTATGCATGGGACGTATATTTATGAGAACTGGAAATGAAATTCTTGTGGTCTATTAAAATGATGGAAATAAATGATTATGATAAACTAATGAACTCACCAACCTTTTGGTTGACACTTTAAAGCATGTTTATTCTCAGGTGTTAAAGAAATCTTCCGCTGTGCATTTGCTCATTTTAAAGATATTACTTGGAGTCTTTCATAGCATATTTCGAAGAACGTTGCATTCGAGTCATTGAGTTCATCAAAGATTATTATTAAATCAATTTATAGTTGGATAGTGGATATTATGAAACGGTATGCATGCCTGTCAATTTTTGATGTAAAGAAAGATTGTCTTTTAAAAATGAATGCAATGTTTGTAAAATGTATCATATAGAGGTCAAATACCTCGCAATGTAATCAACTATTGTGAATCGTTTATAATGTATATGAACGGGTCCTTTCATGAGAAAGCTTAATCCAAAGGGGAAGAAGCTAGTTTCAGGTTTAAGCTCGAGTTGTAAAGTTGTTCATCTACTTCCTATCTACGTTTTGATTGTGGTGGTAAGTCTTAACCTTGATTTCCTTACTTTAATTGTTTAAGGGTTAGGGTTTGGGTTAGTGATGAACTTGTGATTTGGGGGTTTTTGGGTAAGATTGGGTCATGAGGACTCAAAGATGACTAACCTAGGGTTTTGAAATGATAAATTTGTTTAAGAGTCTTAATTGGTTAGTTAATTACTAGCACACCTAAATATTGAGTAAGTGGGTGTTATTTGGGTATGGTGGTGACCCAAATGGGTGTGTTAACCTTGAAATGGGTCAAAGGAGTCTTTGATGACCTAAGTTGTTTAATGGGTGTGAAAATGCGATGACCTTGTGTTAAAAGGTATATTAAGACCAAAATTGGCTAGTGTTAGGGTTTTGGGCGGAGTTGACCTAATGTTGGAGTTAAGGGTGCAAATGGGTCACATTTGCACCATGAGTCAAATGACACTAGGGTGGTGAGTGAGTTGGTTGACCAACTTGATTGTGTGATTGATTATATGCATAATGTAATAGGTGCGTTACATTGAAGGTTGCGAGCTTGGTTTATCATTCACCGAAGGCGTAAGGTGAGTGGAATAATTATGCATGTATGTATATAGTGTATTTATTTGTATGCTATGGTATGAACCACGGAGCCGGTAGTGCCATAGTATGTGCGAGTGTGCTATGATGTGAACCACGGAGCCGGTAGCATCATGGTACGTGTGTTGTAGTGTGAACCACGGAGCCGGTAGCACTATAGCACGAGTCGTTAAAGTGTGAACCACGGAGAGGGTAGCACTATAAAATGGGGTGTGAACCACGGAGCCGGTAACACCAAAGTGTGAACCACGGAGCCGGTAGCACTATAAAAGAGTATGACTCAAATGCATAGTGACGTGAACCACGGAGCCGGTAGCGTCATAGCATTACGTATGGTGTGAACCACGGAGCCGGTAGCACTATGTTGCGAAAATGGTTAACCATATAGTTTGTGCATGAGTCGTTGCATAGCATAATATATTATTTGGTGAATATGCTATTGGTTATGCTAGTTGTGGTATTTGGGGGTGATTAGCTTATACTTGGAGTTTGTATGCTAATTGTTATTGCTAGCAATTATACGGTGTGTAAGTGTATGCAAGTAGGTATATTATATATGTATGTGTATAATCATTGCATTCACTTAGCGTTTTGCTTACCCTCTCGTTGTTTACCTTTTTAGGCTCCGGCGTGGATAAAGGCAGTGGTAATTGCTTGGAATAGCGGAACCCTTAATGATTTATGCTAGTGCATTACTTTTGAAGTTCGGCCTAGGTTTGGGTAGTTTAATCCCAAACACCATGCTCGGGTTTTTGTTTGGTATTTAAACTGTCGGTCGAAACTTATATTTTTGAATTGTAATGGGCAAATGATGCCTGGTGGTCACGCACTTGAAAGGGAGTCTTAAAACTTGTAAAACTTAATTTAGCTATGTGGCGGGAGCCTTTTGATATAATGTTTGTTGTTTAACTTGGAATTTGGGACTTGAGTAAATTTGTAAAAGTAAGAATCTGTCGAGGGGGAAGCTGTGCTGCGGCCATAAATGGCGCGCCGCGGGTTAAAACGTGAATCAGAGGTCGAGGGTTTCAAGAGTTTCAGGCATCTGGAACTTTGTTAAGCCGCGCCGCGGGTCAAGCCTGTTAGGCAGGGCTGCCCAATTTTTATTTTTATTTTTAAATTGTTTTGCGTTGGCTAACGGTTTGGATTTTTACAAGTGGTATCAGAGCATGGTCTAAGGGATTTAGGCGATTTGAGATAGGTGCCTAAACTTAGACTTTATTGTGTATTCGTTGTATGCGGGACTTGTAGGAGACGGGTCGGACCGGGATTGGTTAAGCGCCTAGGTTTATGTGAACTAACCTTGCGCTAATTGTTTTGTATTGTATTTGCAATCGTCAAGCGAGATAGACGTTGTACTAGCAAGTTAACGCGATGTGCTCGCGTAACAATGACTAGCTACCATTGTTACGAGTTCAAATCGTGTCAAACAAGCGATGTACGACGATTATTGAGCAAGATGGGGCGGTGAGGTGTATATTTATTATATGTGTCATGTATTTTCGTTCGTTGTTTAACCTATTCTGTTTTATAGAATGAAGATGAGAAATGGACACGACACCAATGACGGAGGTACGAGTGAGGACGACGAGTTTACGGCCAAGGTTGAGGCCATTTTGAAAAGGCATCACACGGCCTTCCTTGAGGACGTTAGGAAGATTTTCTTAGATTCGATTGATGAGCAAGTAGTCAATCTAGTCAAGGAACAAGTGAAGGTAGTTCTTAGATTCGATTCGATAATGTTCTTAGATTCGATTGATAACGTTGTTTAACCTTGTGGTGCTTTTATTAAAGTGTTGTGTTTTTAAATGCAGGGATTCGGTTTGCTAACACGGAGAATTATTTCTTGCAGTAGGTGATTTGTACACCACCTCTCATTTGTCGTACACCACCAAATTTATCTTTTGGACCATTTTACCCTTTTCCAAATTTAATCGAATCACCCTTTTTACCTATCAAAAAATTAAAACCTTTACCAATCAATTGGTCTTACCAAAAACTAAATCACCATATAGAATAGCAAATCGGTAAATATGTCACGGATTAAGAGCAAAATTTTGAAGTAGCAGAATAAAAAGCGTGATAATAGTGTACTATTATGAAACACGCAATAAACATTTGGATGTTTAGGGCTATTAAATCAATAACAATTCAAAAAAGATGATTAAATCACTAAAAAGCTATTGGATAAGCTATTTCAACCATGAGAGAATATTAATACCGAAATAGTCAAAAGTGTTTTACCAATTTACATTTTATGTTGAAAAATATATACAAAATGAAATATAAGTATGAAGAAAAACTTCGAAGCAGATTAGGGTACAGACAATTATCTTCGCTAATTGGGCACATTTTTGGAACATGAGAAACAATTTCGGGTTTATTATTTTATCATGATTAGAATATGTTTTTAATTTAAAGACAAAATTACGTCGGTCGTCCTTGAACTTGTACCAAAATCACACAGGTCGTCCTTAATCTTTTTTTTTTTACTTAGGTCGTCACTATCCTTTTAAAACGTACCACCCGTCATCCTTCTGTCTGCAGGTGAGAGGTATTAATGGGACAACAAGGTGAAAAGTACATAAATACCCTCACGTGGGACGCACATGAGGTGGGTTAACGGATCAAGTGGACGGCTAGTAGACAGAAGGATGACGGGTTGTACGTTTTAAAAGGATAGTGACGACCTAAGTAAAAAAAAAAGATTAAGGACGACCTGTGTGATTTTGGTACAAGTTCAAGGATGACCGAAGTAATTTTGTCTAATTTAAATGATTGGAAAAGTGGTGACAAAATTTTGAAATAAGAAGATAAGAAGCGAGCAAGCAGGGAAGAGTTCCAACTTTTGGGCGTATATTTAATTTAAGTTAAAGAATAGTAAATGGTTCATAAGGGTAAAATGGTCCATAATTTTAGTGTTGTGGTGTATGACAAAAAAGAGGTGTTGTACGGATCAACTCCCATTTCTTGCGGGCCTTTTTTTAGCCGTTTCAATCAGTATAACAACTTTAACATATTCTGCTTATCTACATGATAGAATTTGATGTAAGATGCCTTCACTTTCACTTTAATTTGTAGTTTGTTGTTATAGAGCACTAGTCTTTCATCTTCGTATGGGGTGTATGTGTCGCTTAGGAAACTCGTGTTTAATCGTGGAATGAGAATAATGTGGCATAATATATGTAATTTAAAATATCATATGCAAGAGGTTGTACTAAGATGGCAATACAATTACTATATAGTTTTATGATCATTGATATCCCTTGTTAGTGGATAACCCTTGAAATTACACATGAATTTGTGGTATAGAATATAGCTAGGTGAGACAGTGGCACTACAAGGGAACATAATAATATCAAACAGCTGTATGTATGTATATGTACATGGATGAGATTGATTGCTGAACAAAAATAGAAACATTTTAGTTTTTGCATTGTTACTCACAAGTGTAAGGTGAAGCTCATTAGTGCTGCATAATTTGTGGTATATAAAACACCTCACACTGTAAATCCCTAATTATGCTCAAGAGGACATTGTCAAGGACTGAACCCGAGACTTACAGTTTTACAAAAAATCCTGGTAACCACTTAAGCAATGCTCTAAGTGGTTTCCATGGTAGTATGTTGAATATATTTGTTATTTATCTATTGCTAATGATTTGTGATTAGTAGTTCTGGAAGTTTCTGTATAGTGCTAATGACTTTTTGATTCATGGTGGATTTCATCATTCTTAATAGCAATCATTTCACTTGAGTGGTGGAGCCTCAATGTGATTTTATACCAGATTAATACACAAGTTATTATATTAAATGTTGCAGAATCATCAATTTTCTCCAGATCCAATATAAACTAGAACTCCCTGCCTTTTGGTTGTTGGGTGTCTAATCTATATTTGGTTACTTAAGTTTATAGAGTTCAAGATACAAACTTTATGTTAGTATATCCTATGATGTGTTATTATTATTATTAGTCATTATCATAATCATTATTTTATTTTATTTTATTTTAAACATTACTTAATAGTTAAAGAAGGTGTTATACAATAATGTTGCATATCTTTATAGCACCACCACCACTTTACAATAGGTTATTCTAGTGATGATGCATTTTTTTTAGAAAGGCCAATACTTACATAGTTACACGCACCTACAACATATCCCGAATATATACACATTTGTGTGTCTACTTGTAATCCCAACTTCATGGTTAAAAAAGCACCACAATATTACTGCTAGGTCAATGGTCATTTGATAGCGATGCTACATTTTCTTTTTAGATGCTTTGTATATAACATGTCAAGATCACGTCGCTTGTGGTTGGCAATTCAATGTCTGATGATGGGTGTTACAGTACAATATTTCATAGTTACCGCTATGATACATCATAAATCGATGTTTTGCCTAATGACAATTAGCCACCTAAAATAAGATTAAGATTTACTATTTATATCCTAATGAAAAAGATTGGCTATATAGTATATAGTGCATGTAGGGCAGTTGTTGTGAGTGAGGTTACATAAAGCAAGAATCTTGAGAGGACAAAGAAAAAGGAATGAGAAAACAACAAATGCTCTAAACTTATCATGATGGTGTATTTGGAGGGTTGTTGTACTAATAGTTAAATTTATGTGTAAAATGCTAAACATGAATGAATGAAGGTAGGATGTATATAGATTAATATAGCAAAAGTCAAAACTTACCGACAGAGTGTGATGGGGGGTAGGGACGTTTATTTAGTTTAGAGATGAAATACGACCATTAATTTAAAGAGAATATATGATATGATGATTAATGACATGAGAGTGGGAAGAAAGTGCACACACAAATAGTAGTTTATTATAACGATGGTCAATTAATAATTAAAGGCATATATTTGTGCATTGTATTGATTATTTGTCTCAATTATTGTTTTGTACTACCTCCGTCCCTAAATTATTGTCCAGTATTCCATTTTGGGATGTCCCAAATTAATTGTCTACTTCCATAAATAGAAAGGAAAGGAGATATTTCATTGGTGGATCTGGAGAGAGAAGATATTTCATTGGTGGAGAAATAAAGTTAGTGGGATTTCCTAAAACTGTGTGTTTTTTGTCTGAGGACAATTAATCTGGGACGGAGGGAGTATACTATTTCGTACGGATTTGAAAAATCTGACTTGACCATTATGTATACGTATATGTACCCGGGTATGAGTCTCGTCGTCCGGGGCTCATCACCCAGGGAATTTTACTCGTTAGTGAAGATTTAATGTGATTGTCGCTAAGAATGTTTCCTCTGCAAAGGATGTTTCATTTGTTTGGCATTGGGAATGTTTTTCTTATGTGGCTCCTTAGTTGGTGGTTGAATCATTAGTTGGTTTAGTTTTAGCATTTTCTAGTTCATTGATCCTTTTGTTTTTGTCAAGATTATATTTGTAATATAGTAGTTTCAGTTGAGTTACATAATTGCTACTTGGTACAGTTTTCTTTTTTGTTAACCACACACGAATTTGAGCAACACGTGTGTGAATTTGTGTAGATCGTGGCAGTAAGGTCACTCTGTCATATACAATACATGCTACTTACAGTTAAATTAGTGAAATCATAAATTTTAATTGTCACGTTTCCTAAGGTTACAATTTCAAGAACCACACCCCTCAAACGAATTGTTAATGGACTTCGGCGTTTCAGATTAAGATCAATGATTATTAGCTTGTTTACATGCTTAGGAAGAAAGATACAAATTGATTATTGTTGCCGGTTATCAACATTTTTCGAAAGGGTAGGTATGTATCTATAATACATATTTTTTTATATCCATTGAATTCGTGTATTATATGTGTGTATAGTATAACTTTTTAATGCATAAATTTTATTGATTTATCAAAAAGGTTGTGGCTTGAAATTGAGTTCAAGGTACCCACCTAGGGATGGCAATGGATGTTTTATTCATGGACATCCACCCGATTCGATCCATTTATAATGGATATGGATGATGTAAATGGACGATTAACGGATATGGATATGGATATGGATATGGATGACCTAAATATTTCGTGGATCGAATATGGATGACAATTTATCATCCACGGATATATCCATTATCACCCGTATACGTACTAAAATATATGCATATACATCTACATATCGATATAAATATACATATAACCTACAAATTCTTAAATTATTAATGAAAATAAGGGTTGTTATAGTGACAATTATTAAATTGTTACTAACAATATTCAAAGTTACGTACTTAGATTAGTTTAAGCGTATTTTTACTTATATTATAACATATTTTACTCAATTAAATTCACAATCGGCGACAAATTACAATCAAAACATGTGAAACCAATCAAAAACTTAAAGATTTAATATTTACATTTGTTATAATAAATATTTAATTGATAAAATTGTTGTTAGATTAACATTTCAATTGATATCCAACGGATATCCATTAACCCGCTTAATCCATCGGATATGGACATGGATGGATGAAATGAAATTAAATGGATATGGATATGAATATGGATGACCTAAACATAAATGGATATGGATGTGGATATGGCATCATCCGATCCATATCCGATCCATTGCCATCCCTATTAACCCACATGTGATATTAACATGGTTGATATTAGGCTGGTGTTAGATGATTGCACTAAGAGTTGACCTTCTCATTCTTCACCTTTTCCCTTGTATTCATAAATTATTTTTAACATATTATTATATTTTATATACTATATATATATATATATATATATATATATATATATATATATATATATATATATATATATATATATATATATATAATACAGTATATAATACGGAGTAACATAACATAATTATATACATACTTGACCCACATGCATGATAGTATTATACAACCCAATTCAACTAATTCATCTACAAGTTTCACTTTTTTGCTTATTTAAACAAACATCTTCAACACTATATAAACATCACTCATATTTAACATCAATCACTCCCTTCTTTCTCTTCTTTGATCATATATTTATCAAACAACTGTTTTTTACAAAACCTTTTTCAAGAATACATCTAACAAAAGTTATATCATATGATTATAATTTTGAAATTCAATTTGTACATCATCTAGTACACTTTTTTCTTTTTATTCTGGCTACCTTCATACTTCCTCTTCCTTAATTCAACATTTATAAAAATCTTCCCAGTATGTAACTTCAGCCTATCCATCCATCTCTCCACTAAAAAACCAAAAAAAAAAAAAAAAGAAGATACTAATTTTTTTTTAATATAAAATGGAAGGCAAGGATGGACAAACACCACCAGTATCAGCCCCACCGACACCTGGCACACCAGGTGGTCCATTGTTTACGTCTATGCGAGTCGACTCGTTGTCCTATGACCGCAAGTCAATGCCACGTTGCAAGTGTTTGCCTCTTGCTGCACCGTCATTCGGTGCACATCACACTTGCTTCACTGATTTTCCTTCTCCTGATGTCTCTCTCACCCGAAAGGTAATCTTCATTCTACTCGAATCAGTTAATGGTCAATTTGATATTTGCATTAGCTATTGGATGCTGATCAGAGTCACTGTTAACAGGGTTAAAGCAATATAATAGCACTACTTTTAAATAGTACATATATATCTGATGCGCATTAAACTTTTGAAATTTGTTCTGATTTAGTGTCTTCTGCAATTTCTTTACTGGATATAATCTATTTTGTGACTTGTCTATGATGTGGCATGTATACCTGGCAAACGGGTCATGTTCGGTAGTTTGAGTAATGGGTCAAAACGGTTTTGGATTGAAATGAGTCATTGGTCATATGGGTCAGTTTGTTAAATCGGTCCAAATGGGTCAGGTTGGGTAACGGGTCAAAACGGGTCATGGGCCAAATGGGTAGAAAAATATTTTAGTTATTATCATTCATTATTTATTATATCTGTATCTATTATATATGTGAAATATTTATTAATATACGTAATAAACGATATAACCATGAATGCTTTCATAAATGTTTGACCGATGAAACTTATTCTGATCTTTATGCTCTACCCGTTTGACACATTTAGACCTATCTCTATCTATTGAGATTTAGGAATGATATCCGTTAGACATGCTTCATTATATTTTGTATAGGACTCAATAGGTTGGAGAGAAACCCGTTAGGACTGTTTTTTCTAAGGTTTGGGGTTTACATTGCTATGCTTTTTTTTTCAAGACCCAATTGACTTAAAAGATTGAACCAAATATGAGAGTATGGATCTAAATTGCCAGGTATAATGGCGTACAACAAGCCCTTGAGGCTAATTCGACGTAGCAATACTGAAAATATAATCGTTAGTTACAGAGTATGTTGTCCATATTGGTACTTTTTAAAAAGTAAATTGCTATTATATGGAGTCAACCCTTGTTATTCTGATTTATTGTTAATATGACTACAAAGTTCAATTTTGATTGTGGTATTTTATGTGTATATATATCCAGTTAGGTGCCGAATTTGTGGGGACGTTTATACTAATATTCGCGGCAACAGCAGGACCGATAGTAAACCAAAAATACTCAGGAACAGAGTCACTAATTGGGAATGCAGCATGTGCAGGGCTAGCAGTTATGATTATAATCTTATCAACAGGTCATATATCAGGAGCCCATTTGAACCCGTCCTTAACGATTGCGTTTGCAGCGTTACGCCATTTCCCTTGGGCCCAAGTCCCAGCATACATCTTAGCACAAGTATCAGCTTCTATATGTGCTTCGTTTGCTCTAAAAGGCGTGTTTCACCCGTTCATGTCTGGTGGTGTCACTGTTCCTCATGCTGATGTCAGCACAGGCCAAGCTTTTGCACTTGAGTTCATCATTACGTTTAATCTTCTGTTTGTTGTTACAGCTGTTGCTACTGATACTCGAGCTGTACGTATAATCTTTGCTATATTTTTTTAGTAGTATGGTCTGTGTTGCTAGCACTACGCATCTTGTGTAATGTTACCAGTGTTGCAGAACTCGAAATTACTCAGCGAGTACTCGATTTTTGCAACTCGAGGAGTACTTGGAAAGTACTCGGCCAAACTCGGGATTACTCGGAAAATCGGCCAAAACTTGGGATTACTTGAAATATCGGTCAAAATTCAGTCAAAGTCAAATTTGTTCAAACTCGGTCAAAACTTGGGATTACTCGGAAAATCAGCCAAAACTCGGGATTACTTAATATATCGGTCAAACTCGGTCAAAACTTGGAAAATCGGCCAACTCGGGATTACTTGAAATATCGTTCAAAATTCGGTCTAAGTCAAACTTGTTCAAACTCAGGATTACTGGGAAAATTGGCCGAGTTTTGGCCAAAACTCGGGATTACTCGATATATCGGTCAAAATTTTGTCAAAGTCAAACTTGGTCAACATCCGAGTACTCCCCGAGTTTAGTACTCCTTAAAAGTCCCGACTGAGTACTCCCCGAGAAGCGATTTTGCAATCTTGATTGTTAGAAGTTCAGTGGCGGAACTTTAACCCGGATACAGATGGGGCGGGTGTAAAAATTTAATAAATTTTTCATTGTGAGCAGGGGGTAAACACTAGAAAAAACCCTTATTTTTTGAAAAAAAAAAATAGATAAATAATTTGCAAAAAAATTTTCCCCGTTAAATTCAGGTGGACCGGAGACCCTTTTGGGTGACACAATCTTACTCCACTGGTTACAACATAGAGTGTGCACACTCCAATGTGTAACAATACTTACGAACTGTACTGCTAGCATCCCATACCATTTTCCCTAAAATTAGTAATCTTTTATAGATCTTGCTGTAGTCTAAATAATTTATGTGTATATTCAGGTGGGAGAATTGGCGGGTATTGCAGTTGGAGCAACTGTTTTGCTCAACATTCTTGTTGCAGGGTACGGTTAACTAGTTAATTGCAGTACATTTTTATTCATGAATATCCCCATGTTCCGATTAACTCATGAAATAAAAATCGTATTTATGGCAGGCCATCAAGTGGTGCATCGATGAATCCAGTGCGTACGCTGGGTCCAGCGATTGCAACAGGGAACTATAAGGATTTATGGGTATACTTATTGGCACCGACACTTGGAGCGCTTACTGGAGCTGGAGTCTACACTTTGGTCAAACTTGAAGCAGCTGAGGGTGAGCTACCACGTGAAGTCCGAAGCTTTCGTCGTTAAGTATTGCCACGTCAGCTATTTGAATGCATAATACTAATAAAAGGGGTTTGATCGATGTGTTTACTTTGGCCGAATGTGTGACGCGAGATAGACATGTATTTTGTATCGTTTACTTGTTAATGTGATGTTCGTTGTAATTAATTAAAGAGTTTATGGACATGTTCACATGTAACAATTTATGTTATGATATTTGTGTTCTGTAACTACGTAATTTCGCTTTGTTTTTCCGTTAAAAATGTCCCTATTAGTTACAAGTTACAACGTACATGTGCTAAACTGCTGATGAATGGTAAATTAGTACAAACGCCCTTCCTCCCTAAACGATAAAATTAGCTAATACGCAAACCATATGATCCGCCTTCCAATATCGCTATAATCGAATCATACATAGTATAAAGGTAGAAGGTTTTCCCTGTTCAGGCTACCCGAAAGACCGAGTAATCTGTCTTCATACTCTAATGTACGCAGCCTAACAAGATCACTCTCTGTGGCTATTTTCAGCGCTTCCCTGGCCACCACTAAATGGAATCATACATAGCTATAAAGGAAAAAAAGGACATAACCATTAGTGTATTTCACTCTTTCAAATTTTAATGGTAATAGTCTATTTTCTAGCTAGTACATTCAAACATAATGATCTACATATGTTATGAGTAGTGGTATTTTTGTTCTTTCTAATCTATAAGAGAAATTATCTACATAATGAGTAGAAGGCTTACTTAAATTGATGAGTACATTTGTTGTCTAATTATGCCTAAAATGTTTTTGGAGATGATAACTTGTTGAATAAAACTCCTATTTTACACATATCTTAGTACTCTCCCCTTAAAATAAGTCTTGCAGGCCATTTCATTAATGGTTTCAATTAGTTAACAGCAAAATTCCTATTAGATTAACTAGGATCTGTGATATATAAATATAAATATATTTAGAGCAGGCAGGCACTAAAGTTACAGATTTTAATATCTAACTCCTTAAACTACAGTTAATTTTGCTGTACGCGTATACAAGTATGTTGACTTATCCTGTAGTAGAATGTATTGGCATAGATACACAATTCTATTTCACAGCTCATACATTAATTGCAAATAAAAAAACTTGCCGTTTAATTTGATCATGCTGAATCTTTAAAGATTAAAACAGATAGACTTGACCTAATCCCTCATGATGCTGTGAGATCTTGTTGAAGATAAAACGATGAGTATTAACAAGGTTGCGATTATGAACACCTAATGTATATTATATTGACTATAACTCAATTGTTACCTGTTAAAGTATGTGTGCTATAATTCTCATGTCTCAACCAACTTTTGACATGTTTTTTTCTTCTTCTATCCAATATGTTCTTAGAACACCTAATTAGAATGTTAAATAAGACATACAAATCGACAAAATCAAACGTTGGCTATATCTTTATATCCTCTGCTTCATGCTAGACTGCAGGGGTACCAAATGTATTTCATAGGCCCTGTGAAATATATATAACTTAACAATATATGAAGTGCTGATGTGACGTTGAGCTGACAGTTTAGTTCTTATAAACTACTTTTGTGAATCCGTTAACCATATCATGTGACATTTAATGAGTCTCTCTAGCTAATGGTAAAATTTTTTATTTATTACAAGTTATCTCAGTAGCAAAGCCCTTAACCGACTTTTGTGTAGCTTAAACATATAGAAAGAACTGTTCTGAGGTATAAAAAAGGAAGTAAAAGATGATCAAATGAATTGCCAATGGCCCAAGTTATGTATCACATATGCTAATATCTATTGCATTGTTAATTTGTTGTGAACAGAAGATTAGTTACTAGTGGCTGGAATCATTCTTAAAAGCAGTGATTTAGTGGAGCCTAAATGGGGTTTGCCTTGCTACTTGTCTGGATCTGATACCAAATTCGGTTATGAAGTTACTTATATCAGCATACATGACTCATGAATCATGATCATTAAATTGCACTATATCCAATGCAAACTACAATTGTCCTCATTTTTTTAGTAATATATAAATAATTTAGCCATCAAAAGGTCACAAGTTCAAGTCCAACACCACATAACACATGACTTAAATTGTCAACATTTATCTTATTAAGATAGCTAAATGGTTTGGATTACGATATCATTATAAGAGGTCTCCGAGACCGTGTTCAATACATAAAAGTGGGTATTTCATATACGAAAGTTTTTCATATATATATAATAATAATAAGTTCAATAATACTAAAAAACGTCGTAAATATTAGCATCAATCAAAATAACAGTTGAATAAAACGTAATATCACATCAAATGAACCTACGTATGTAATGTTGAGCTTATTTTGGGCCCTTTTGGATATTGGACCATGTGCAATTGCACACTATTTAAGCATTGTACATATGAGTAAAATTTCTTGTCATTCTGCGGTAACTCGAACAGATAAAAACCTTATTTATTTACATCTTTTTGAGAATTGGCATGTCCAAATCAAAAGAACAATGCGCCAATGATCAAATTGGCAAGTGAGCAACCAATTTTTTATAAGTTAGTTTGCTCTTTTTGATTTGTCTTTGGTTTCTATCAACTTATTTAATTTTTCTTTTCAATGGAGGTTTTAGTCAATGATTAAAGAAGCACCTTTTTCCTTATTATACTCTAGAGAGAAGGTGTTAACCGATAATGTAGCAATACTTTAAGATATCATCAGTAACATAATCTATAGTTAGTATTAAAATGCTATAATAATGATGTCATTATTAGGATAATTTCTTTGTTAAGAAAAAATTAAAAAGAAAATGAAAAAAATCTAGGCATGGTGAGTGATGTCATTAATCTAAATAATTTTAAATTAAAATTAAATCTTATTAATTAATTATTATTATTACATCTTATTAATAATTATTTAAATTATTAAAATTAAATAATTTTGAATTATTTTAATTAATTATTTTGAATTGACTACAAGAAGGTATAAACGCTAGGCAGAAGAAAACTAATTTTAAATTTATATTTAAATTTACACTTTTAAAATAAAATGACAACCAATATTATCTCTTATGAATGGATGTGTATTGTTTAATATGCATTTTAGATGTTTGATGAAATGTTCAGTTGACGAGTTTTTTAGTCGGACTCTGTGGTTCCACGGGTCATTAAACTAAATGACATTAGCATTTTCGTTCACTTAATACCTAAAACATATCATTAGACTGTTTCGTTTAAACAAACTCGTGGTTCCACGGGTCATTTCACTAGTTTTATAATAATATGCTATTGTAAGCATGGTGAGCTTTCTTTTTACTCTTTCTACTAATAAATAAGTCAAAAGACTAAAAGTAATCCCACTTGATATTACATCATGATCATATTTAACGACTGATACAACAACAACAACAAAACCCAATACCACATAAGTGGTGTATGGGGAGGTGAGATGTAGACAATCCTTCTCTTATCCGAAGAATAAAGACAAGTCATTTCTCCACCCAGAGTGAAAACACTCTCAAAGGTAGAGAAAGTCATCCCTTTCTCTTCGTTAGTTAAAGACAAGTCATTTAACGACTGATGTACTTTAATTTTATTTATTAAATGGACGGTTCGGAAAGAAAATAATCGTAAGAATAATGTGAAGTCGACGTTCTAGGATGCAGTAATTTATTTATCTATTATTTAATTTATTATCAATATCAAAAAAGTGAGAAAAAAGAATTTGCCTGTATAATGCAAGTTGGAGCAGGTGTTATGGCTAATGTTACGAGAAGAAGATGTTTATTTTGACAAGACAAATAAAGGAGGAAACAAACAAATAATTCTAAGCAATTATACAAAGTGACCATGCTCATTTTGTTTGGGTCTAGTAAAATCTACTTTCATAAGTTGTGCCATCAAATACTTTTTTTTTTTTTTTTGATGGTTTTGGTAACGGGTCAAACAAGATTGAAGGTACGCGCTACGCGGTTAAATATTATTGATAAAATTATTGATGGCTATTTTTTAAACATAACGCTTGTCAAAGTATTATACGGTTCAAAATTTACCATCATATAGTTGATTTCATTCAATTGCTATTACTAAGGTTAATTACAAAAGCTAAATAAATAAATAAAAGCATTATGTTCTACTTCTAGGTACATATGCAAGCTATGAAAGGAAAGTGCATAAAACGGCTCCATTGTGGCCGCATCCATTTTTTCATACATCACCTACAAAGTCCATTTTTTACAAACAAAAATGGATGGAAGTTAAGATTACATACATATTACATATGAAGTTGAGAATTCAACTAAGAGGTGTTGAGTTATAGAAGAAATAACAAATCAAAAAACCTCATTCATACAATGAATATTAAATCAACATCTAGTCACAGCCATTAAAACAACATTCCTTTCGGGGAGGATCTTCACTTTTCCCAGGGTAGCCGATTTTACAGGATCAAAGAAAAAATAGATAAAAATATACTCAACAAAAGGGAAAATAAAACAGCACAACTATTTATCTCTTATACTAATTATGGAAAAAGGTTCTTACCAGCATGAACGATGAAAGGCGCAACAAACCTTAAAACACCACAGAAACAACTATCCGTGTTAACCTGAAACGCAAAGTGAGAGACAAAAAAGAAAACAGTTAATAAATCGAGATGAAATCGATTAAGCATACCTGTAACGAAATCGTTCAGCTTCAAAAGTGATTTCGATTTTCAGACTACAATAACAAACAAAATTTAAAAAAAAAAAAAAAAAAAAACAGATCGTTAAATATAAATCGAGATGAAATCGATCAAGCATACCTGATGACACCAAGTTCATCAATAACAGATGCTAGAGTCGACACATATTCTGCATACCTGAAAATACTCAAAATGTTAAAGCTTTTAATCTCTTTTTTGTCTATGAAATCACATTACAAAACACAACTGAAGTAAAATTATCATTTCATTTGTTTATGAAGTTAAAAATTACCATATAAGGTGTAATCAAATCCATATTTTGGTTGCGGCTTATCTGAATACCTAAAGCCTGCAAAAAGCAAAAAGATATCATCAAGGACCAAGCAAATATTATCATTATAATGTGAACTTCTGCCCTAAAAAACAATCACCAGGCACATTCAAAGATAAATACATGATGTAATGGCTCACCGAACCAATCAAAAGCGATAGTGTGATAATCCTTGGATAGCAGTGGTAACACCTTGTGACACGAATAAGCCTAACGAACATAAGATAAAAATAGTTAATATTAATAAAATATAGATTAGTTTCTTCGTATGATGGAGGCGACACTTAAAAAAAGCATAAATACTTTTAAAAGTAGCTAAAAACATCTGTGGATGATTGAGAACTGCCACCCATTGTAAGATCGAAAATTGGATCTTTGGCCTTTCCACTGGTGCCATAAACAGGACGTGCTTTCATCTAGAAATTACAAAATTTGTTTGAAAACAACTGAAATTGAAATTAATAAAGTAGAAGTTACGATACTTTCGAAACTTATGAAACATGAGCACATTTGGTTCTACAATCTTGATACTTTCGTCCCTATTAGTAAATAAAGAAACAAACAGAGGTTAAATAGTGGACCACATGATAGGCGTAGATAAGAAAATATATCATAAAAATAAGTGGGTAATTTTAAGCATTAACAGTAACCATAAAAGGTTGACCCATTTAAAGAGTGTTACGATATCAAATCATACTCCTAATCGCGACTTGTCTATAAGAAATAACGGGGTCATTGAGCATCTCATTATTGTCCTGAATATTTCCACCTGAATTATCTATACATACAAAGAAGACCTTGACTCATTAAAGCCTGCACAACAACCAATATATATAAGCACATACATTATACGACAAAAAGGAACGACAAAGGAAAGTATAATTTGATGAACACTCTAAAAAAGAACCTAAGCATGTATGTAACTGAGACCCGAAAAAAAAACTAAATTTAATATTTAATTAACAAGAGTATGTAATACAATTGAAATTTATGAAATTCGGATTGTTATGAAATTCCAATTTACACTATTCTGGCATTCATCTAACACCAATAATCATTTAAATTTGATCAGTTTTTGTATTAAGAAACACATAAAAGAACAAAAAATTAGTCAGTAGATTAATAAATAGAACTAAGGATGTGAGCAACCAGTTAATACATACCACATGGTTTTTCTTCATTGCTCGGCAACTCTAACAGGCTTGAAACAGTTTATGCATTTCTACTTTTTTATCGAGACAGACTGGACTTGCTATGAACATGTTCAGAAACCCTGTTTCAAAACGCATAAACCAAACAAACATCAATTGAAGTAACAAAGAATGTGAGTGAATAAGAAGAGTTCATGTGTTAAGAGATGGTTAAGAGATTGCATATATGCTATTGATAATTACCATGGCTTTATGACATCTGTACAATAATCATGTTCATTCACCCATTCTCTAATTACCTTTATACTCAATGCTCAAATTTGTAATTGTCCACTCGTAGATGTAAAAACAGGAGCAGTTCATGAGAATAGATTACAGGTTCATAAATGTCTCCGTTACATATATAATAGACTAAACAAACAATGACATAAATATTTTGACCAACACTC
The DNA here is from genome assembly GCF_046630445.1 of Rutidosis leptorrhynchoides. Taxonomy (NCBI): domain Eukaryota; kingdom Viridiplantae; phylum Streptophyta; class Magnoliopsida; order Asterales; family Asteraceae; genus Rutidosis; species Rutidosis leptorrhynchoides. The sequence goes on from NC_092339.1 coordinate 354,312,112, forward strand.
TACATAGTTGATGAAGTAACCAAAACCAGCATGAGTAGATACTTTCCATTCTATTACACGATCAAACACTGTTGATTCATCAAACACTGGTTAGTTCAGTGTAGCTAAAACAAAAACAAATATTCAATGTGTATTACTATGTGGTAGTAAGTTCTAGTCATGCATTTAGGCATTTCATCAATCTTAACTTGGTATGCTTATAAAACAATAAATTTTCTTACATAGATAGATATAAAAAATTTTGTTCTAGTAGCTATTTTAATCATGTTCCCTACAAAGAAAACATTAAATTTAAAACACATAAACTAACATTACCAAGCGTACAATCTATATCTAACCGAGCTTTTATTTAATAATCAAATTGAAAAATGGGATGAATAACAACATTAAAAACCAACACGATACATTACCTCTTTGAGTTCGTAAATTCGTTGGAAACATTGACAGCCGAAAACAACTTGAAGACTTCCAATAACGGCATGAATAACACCTAAAAAAACAATCATCATCACCTGAAACAATTTTCAGAAATACATGCTAATAAACATTTTCAAAACACATAAACCCCAAAATTAAATCAAAATCATTCAAAGAAATCCTAAACTTACCAATCCCAAATCAAACAGCAAAGTAAATTCCCTAGATCTACTATTGTTGTTGTGGTGACAATCGATTGTCATCGCTTCGTTGCTGGAAGTGTCAACTGCTTGTGGAATTAGGAAACTAGATGAGAAGGATTCGCAGTGGAAAATTAACAATAAACTTAACAATTAAAAACACAAACCCTAAACTAAAAGGAGCGAATGTTACCTGTGGAGAACAAAAGATGGGAGAATATATCTCCAGCAAAAGTGGTATCTATTTATAAAAAAAAAAAAGAACTGAAGATGGTGTATGCAATCGAAGAAGATGATAGATCGACTTTTTATTTTACCCTCTATATGATGATAGATGTCGGATGGTGATGGATCAGAGGAGATGGTGAAGATCAGAGGATATGGCCTTTTGTTTACCCTAGCACGCCTTCTTCTGTTGATAAAATATTTCTTGTGTGGTGGAGAGTTGTCCAAGCGTGAACAGTAAAAGTATGTGAGGGGGCTGCCACATGTACCAATGGGGTTGCAAAGTTTAGTTCCTCTAATAGAAGATGGGTAATATAGTTAAAATCGTGTCGTAATTGGTAACGTATTGGAGAAATACAAAATTGAACTATAAAAAGTGGGTCTAAAGATCAGTATGATAACACGACATCGATCAATCATAAAAACAAAATAATAATAATAATAATAATAATAATAATAATAATAATAATAATAATAATAATAATAATAATAATAATAATAATAATAATCAAAAGGATAATTTTGATATTGTATCCTCTCATTTGCAACTCATACACCTGTTAAAAAGTATTAAGTGAATAAAGATGATAGTTAATTGGTGAAAATTAAAATTGGTAAAATATTCCAAAACTATGTACTCGGTCAAAATGTAGAGTATATCGAATGTAGATAAGAAATTGTAACTCAGATATACTAAACACAAGAAAAAAATGGGTGAGAGAGAGTGGTGAGAGAAAATCAAGTGAGAGAACCAAGGGGCTTCATGAAGCTTCACGCACAGCAGGTTACGGTGGGAAAGACGAAGACAGAAGGGGCAATGCTGAGCATCACTTCACGAGGGGAACGGGTAACAAGGGAATCAAGTCATTCTTCTTCTATAATTTTCCAGAAAACTGGAATATCACAGATTTATGGAGAGTTTTCAAGAAGTATGGGTCGGTTAGAGAGATTTTTGTACCCCATTTCAAACGTTTGAAGAGCGGTTTACGCTTCGGTTTTGTGAGATATGAAGGAATCGCTGAATGTAACATGGAACTCTTTGCTAGAACTCTAAGTACTGCATCTGCAGGTGATCAGATTCTTAGGGTTTATGTCGCCAATCAAGAAAGAAACCCCAACAACGAAAAGATGAACACTAACCTCAAACCTCAAACCAACCAAAAAACCGTCAACCAAACCGTCAACCAACCACAAACCAACCAAAAAACCATCAACCAACATTTCATAAACAACCTCAACGATGGCAGATCATACAAACATGTTGTCGATGCAAGAGAAATTCTAAACGAAAAAAGAAAAGATACAAAAAGTTATATTGTTCATGCAAGGCAGGAAGATTCAATCAACTTCATTCTTAATCATGCTATCACTGGTTCAGTTAAAAAAGTGGAGTATTTAGAACAATTCGGGGAGATTTGTGTTGCAGAAGGACTATTCAATTTCAATATAAAGTATCTTGGTGGTTTCAATCTCATGCTAGTCTTCAATAAACCTGAGATAGCAAAATCTATTGTTCAAAACCCTAACCATTTTCTATACAACTGGTTAGTAAACATCAAATTATGGGATCCTAATCAGTGGAGTTCTGAAAGGCTGACATGTATAAGCATTATAGGGGTCCCTATAACAGTATGGAATTGTAACACTTTTAAATCCATTGCTAAATGGTGGGGCAAGGTGGTAGCCACGAGTAACTGCAATCTAGAGGGTAACCAATCTCTAATCGTTGGCAAAGCTCTAATCCAAACTTCACAACCCAACCTAATCAGGGACAATTTACTACTGGTAGTTGGCAATAAAAAGTACCCGATCTTTGTGTCAGAAAGTGATGTAGTTGAGATAGAGATGCAGGTAAAACCAGTAGAAGAAAAAGAAGACAGAACGAGGATGATGAAAAGTCCTCATGTGATGATTCATCTGTTAAATCATTCTTCAAAAACCATGAAAAAATGAGGATCAGGATGAAAGGTTCGAAGATAACTGGAATACTGATGAAGATTGGGATGAAGATGTCGATATCGGTAAAAGTCCTTGCCGGAATCATAGCCGGAAAAATGAAGATGAAGAGTCCAGCAGTCATAAAGGTAATCGAAGCCCTAGACACCTTGAAACCACAAATGCTTTTTCTGACATTAATGATTCATTCTCCGGTCCCAAAAACCTAGAAAAAATAAATAACGGCCAATTTAAAACAACCAATCGTTTCACTACACCCAATACCCCTCGCACACCCAATCCACATACCCATTTAGATAATGAGCCCAACTCCCCAATCCAGCCCATCAACCTCTACAAAACTAATTTTCTAAAACAAACTTATTTCAAAACACAAAACGAGTCAACCCACAACACCTCAAACACTAACCAAAATATCAGCCCAAGCCCACACACTAACCCAACACCAAATTCTTCCAGGCCCAACTCAGCTGAAAACCCTAAAACCAATCCTTCTGGCCATCGGTACCCCGTTAACAGCCCATCACCTATACCTAGCTCATTTGAAAACAATACAGACTCTCCCTTTATCGAAAACCAACCCTCCAGTCCAAAACAACTCCAAACCAAGCCCAACCCAGTCCAGGATTTCAAAAGCCCAACACGACAACACATTATCAACGAAACCATTATCAAAAGACCAACAATCCAAAACATAATGATTGATTCAAGCCCAATCCAGGATCCCAAAAGCCCAACACCATAACCCATTGGCAATGAAATCAACACCAAAAGCCCAACACCCCAAAACATAAGTGATTCAAGCCCAGTTCATGATATATCTGAATCCCCAATCTTAGATACTTATGAAGTAGAGGAAACACAATTTTCAACAGATGGAAACAATCCTTCAAATCCAAAACCTAATCGAAATTCCCCCACAAATCAGCTCAATCGTAACCTGACCAAGAACACTTCCAAACACCACAAACCACAAGCTGTTGATCCTGTTCCAAATTCGTCAACAACCCATCACCAAAGATCAATCAAAACTCCCTTAAGACCAGGCTCTTCTAAATTCTTACAACTCAAACAATTAGCCAGATCCAAACAACCGAAAAAACAAAAATCCAAAGTCACAACCAGCAAAAACAACTCGTCAAAGTCTAGCAGCTGGTCTTTAAACAAAAGAATGGAAACAACGGACTCAGCAAACAGTGTAGGTCTTAAAGAATTTAGAAGCAAGCTAGGGGTCCGTTGGGTGACCAAACAATAACTTGTTTGGTCCGATCTTTTTCGTTTTAACAAGTTTCATAATGATAGCTATCTCTCCGAATATTCGAGGAATAGGGCATAAGGGTAAGATTAAGTGCCTTAAGGATTTATGTCGTATGGAAAAATCGTATATTCTTTCACTGCAAGAAACTAAGTGTAAGAGTATAAATGATTCGTATATACAATACTTCTGGGGGTCGGATAATTATAAATACATTCAAAAGGATCCTGTGGGTTTTTCAGGTGGTCTTCTTCTTATGTGGGACCCTTCAGATTTCAAAGTAAACGAGGCAATTGAAGGAGAATTTTATATAGCCATAAAGGGACACTGGGAAGGAATTAATCAAGAGATAGCGATTGTAAATGTCTATGGCTCACATTCCAATTCAAAGAAACTGAGATTCTGGGAGAAGTTAGAAGAGCTTCTAAACTACAATATCAACATGCCATGGCTAATAAACGGGGATTTCAATGAGGTGAGATACCAAAGTAAAAGATTCAATTCAGTTTTTAATCCTTCGTGGGCTAATCGTTTTGATGAATTCATCAATAACTCCTGCCTGTTAGACATCCCTCTCGGTGGTCGAAAATTCACAAGGGCATGCGATAACGGCATCAAATTTAGCAAGATCGATAGATTCTTAATTTCTGAAGAATTTAATCTTACGTGGCCAGATTTATTTGCTACTGTTCTTGAACGTAGAAAGTCGAGGAAAATTCCCCAACCACCTAAATTACAAAAGTAACCAACCCCACTCTCGGAGCTAATGATCAATTGACTCAGTTCATTCAAGGATAACAACAGCTAAATCAGAGAACTGCAGCCAGACAAGACCAGACGGATATACTAAATCAATTGGCTCTGCTCAAAAGCCTGGAGACGTAGCTCAGACAGTTATCACAACGCCTTAAAACCCGACCACAGGGAAGGTTACATAGTAATACTATCCAAAATTCCCACATAGAGGAAGCTAAGCAAATGGATTCCGTAATCCCAAAGGAAGAACCACGGAGAAGGTCATCTAGGCTCAAGAACAAATCGACATATACTAAGAAGCTGACCTCTGCAACTCCAGTTCGTGTACCCTATCCTGGAAGGCTACAAGAGGAACCATCCAAGCTTGATTACTTCAAACTAGATGAAAGATTCCTGGACACCATGTCTAAAGTTCCCAACCAGAAGAAATACATCCGAAGGCTTCTCTCTACAAAGGAGAGGATACCAGATTCTAGAAAAATTCCACTGAGTGAAGAATGCTCAGCATTACTCAGAAACTCTCTACCGCCAAAGCTAGGAGACACGGTTCGATTCATTTTTTCGTGCTCGATCTACCAATCTGGAACCATTCATGCACTAGTAGATATAGGAGCAGGTATCAACCTAATCCCCTACTCTCGCTACAAGAGATTAGAGTTAGGAGACTTGTCACCAACTAAAATGACAATCCAACTTGCCGATCACACAATTCGATATCCTAATGGCATAGTTGAGAACGTCTTGGTGAAAGTTGACAAATTATTGTATCCTACGGATTTCGTAGTAATGGACATTAAGGAAGACCTACACACACCAGTAGTGATGGGAAGACCTTTCATGAATACGGCTAGGACTGTCATTGATGTGTACAATCAAACCTTGATCCTGCGATCACATGGGGAGAGCGTTACCTTCAAAATTGACCGACCTACCGATCTCTCTGGACAGGCAGAGTTGTTTGCTATTTCCATCAGACGGATCACCTTCGATGACGAGTCTTCACCACTAGCCAATGATGTCGAAATGAGTGTCGAATCACAGTCTGCAGATGACCCAGAAATGGAAGAAGAGGATCCCAACGAAGAAATAGAGGAAGAGGAGGAATCTGAAGAGGAAGAAGAAATGGAAGACGTAAAAGAAACTACGACAATACCCTCTCAAAGCATTAAGCGTCATGAAGAAATAATGAGGCATGAGACAGAAGATCACAGTTTAATCATTCGTTTCAAGAAGAAGACTGACAAGGTTGATATTAAAGATATAGAAATGGAGAACCAGAATACTGAAGAAACATGTTCATCAGACGCATCCTCAGAAGAACATTATACCGATGATGACGAGGAAGAGCAACATTCTCCAACCGAACCAGATCTAGGGGAGCCAGACTCTTCTTCAGATCAGATTCTGGTCATATCTACACATGCAGACATGATAACCTTCAACAATGATACTGATGAATTTGAAGATATTCTCGAAGCCATCCGTAAATCAACAATTGATTACATGCTACGCTTAACGGAACGAATTATGGCTATTCGAGAAGAATACAACATCTATCTCCAAAGAGAAAACAATGATGTTGAAATCCTAGAAGAACGCATTCAAGACTTTATCAACACTCTTCACGATCATATCTACCGAGAAGAGAGGCAACGAGAGCACAATTCAGTGGTTCGCACTATTCTTGAGACAAGATTCTGTCAGGATCAGAAGATCATTTACTCTAAGGTTTACAACGCCTTAGCCGGATCTGCACTTCCGTTCTCAGCAAACCAACGAGCACTACTGACTCTCATCCGGAAGCATGGATCTTCCACGGACGCCCGACTTATCACTCTTGTTAGGGCACAAAATGGAGTTGTCCGTCGCTGTCGAACAACCTAAGAATGGTTTAGGTCTACGTTGTACACCTAGGGTTAGTATTGAACTAGAAAACTCATGTCGCAGGAGCATATATGACCAAACGTGTAATATAGGTCTGTCGACTGTCAGCCGTACGGTTGAGACCTCAACCTTGCGTGTGAGCTGACAGATGACAGACACTATAAATAGAGTTTTCCTTGTTCATTTGATGAGTTGAGCATAATGGAAGCTTAGAGAAGCTCTCCACTCCTCTTCACCTTCATGGTGGGGAGGAATCAAGGTGAATTGATGCTCCAATCACCTTGATAACCCATGTTTCTTTGTTTAAATTCATGTAATGATCTTGTAATTGTTCATTATCCTTAATACATGTAATTTTGGCATTGAATCAGCTGTTATTGATTAATCTAAATGGGTTATTATGCTTGTTCTTCTTGTTCATCATCTCTTATCACTAGTTTAATCTCAAATTGCTAATCGATGCTTGTTCCTTGATCAAATGATCCTAGCAAGTGAAGCAAGGGATCTAACAACTCTGATTTGCAAATGATCGAGGATATTCACAGGTTTTTTGCTCTCTTGGAAAGAGATAATTTCGAAAGCACACCAGACAGGCTAGTGATTTACGTAACAATTGATCACCATGCTGATTTGATTATCAAAGAGTTACGAGACGCAGTTACAGAGGAAGTAAGGCACAACAATCCGTTCTCTCATCTTGAACTAGATCGAGTCAACATTGTCACCTATGTTACGAAGCAGATATCACATATCTTCCACGAATCCACAGATCCAAGTTTTACATTCAATGCCGGATGTCGGGAGATATACTTAAAAACTATGACGTTGATGCTCGGGTCAGGATTACTGTTCACTTCTTTTCAGCTCCGCCTTTTGACTAATCTGTGTAAAGCTACAGACTCTTACTGTGGAGATCACCATTCCGAAGATTTCGAGATACTAAAGATACAATTTCTAACATTGTTTGAAGACCTCCAAAATGAGCATCCCATTAAAGAAATAATCACCACCAGCACTGCCTCTATGATTGACATTCATGGGTCAACTAGTAGAGCCGTGGATTATATTCTCATCTGACTTCAAGATTTATCACGAGCCGAAAATGCACATTACTTATCTTTCAGAAGATCTTGAAGAGAATACCAGATCTAGTACCACTATTGGTCCGACACTTTCTCAGGATTTACCCACCAAAACTCACATTCCCTCGAGAAGACCTAGATTACAACCACCTGCGAGGAACATTTTCTTTCTAAAGCATCACTACGGTCGAGCCAACGACCTTAAACAAAAGCACTTCTAGGGAGGCAACCCGTGCAATAAAGTAGAAGATAAGCCGATCAATAAAGGACGCAAGGATTGATAGCCAGGTAGTATCAAGCAATATCCGCCAGGGGTACTTCTTTCTTCCCGCTACTAGCTCAAACTTTAAATTATGCCACATCCTAGCTTATCATTAAGTGTGGGATCTTATCCCAAATAAACACTAGACAAATACTCTCAAATCTTTAACTAAAACTCTTAAGTGTGGGATACACTAGGAACATTGAGGACAATGTTCGTCTAAATGTGGGATGTTGGTATAATCTTTTTATGCTGTATTAAAATAACCCATTACGAAGATTCCAAGTTCTTAATCCAAATTTCAAAATTTTTAACAAGAGAAAGCCTTTCCGAAAAAGAATTTTGAAAACCTATAACGTTTGTAAATAAAAGTAAGGCTTAAGTAGGGTGGAAATCTTGTTAGATTAAACCAAATCTCTAATAGAGCATTGCATGACTAAGGCATTATCGACCTAAATTGATTATGGTGAGGCACCTAAATAAGACCAGCATTCATCTTTAATGCTCCACTATTTTTCATTGAGAGTGCCGATGTCTGTGCTCAGAATCAGAACTTGCTTTAGATCTACATTTCCAAAGCAGCGAAACGTGATTCGGTTATAATCAGAAGAGCTAGCCATTTGTCAAAAATAAGCCTTTCGCACCTCCACTACTTCTACTTCACCACCACATGCACATCATCTTTACTATCACTAAAAAAATCCAGAAAATGAGATTTCTTCCGAAAACCCGATATTATAAACCTCTCAAGTATCATGGCCAAGGTCTTGAAAAAGTTTACCGACAAAAAGTTTCTCGAGATGAAATCTCAAAAAAAAAAAAAAAAAAAGATTTCAAAGTTCTGAAAAAAGGAGCAGAACTTATAAAGAGAAACGTTGAAGAAGAACTTGTCTAAAAATGACTATCAAATGAAGAAAATTTCAAAAGTGCTTCTAAAAAAAAAAATTCAGCACTCCTATCTATCCGAATAAAAGTCTGCGTAAGGACTGTATTACCCTTTTTCTCATCCCTCAAAAACAACTTCACTACCACTTCAAAATGCTTTCCATCATTGACAAATGACCTAGAAGCTATGGTTACTACCGTTCTCACATTAGTAGCAAGGATTTGAGTTTTTATCAAGCCTATGACGATGGGTGCAGCATGACTGGCTATGAGTGAATTCATTTCTTAGATCTATAGGGAACTCTAAATACTTGTGTAATTTGAGTGACCCGTGAAAGCTATCCTAAGTCATGTAATCTCCTCGCATGCTTGCAGAGATAGTTTCAATCCTAACATAGATGAGTCACCTTATCTTTCGCTCTTATAATAAAAAGCAAACCGCTTAGGCTATTAGAAAAGAAACTCCGAAAAGATTTTTTAAGGTAAAATGAGAGTTTGCTTGAGGACAAACAAAGTCTAAGTGTGGGATATTTGATATCAGCTAAAAAGTCACGTTTTCACTCCAGTATTAAGGCCCAAAAACAAGAAAGATTCGAACTTTATCGGCAAAATACCCACTTCGTAGATTATAATTGAAGAACAAGTAATTACGAAGAAGGTACAAAAAGAATCAAGAGAATCGGAGCTAAAACGAAGATTCTAAAGCGAAAACGGTGAAAGACAAGAAATCAAGTTATGATCCAGGGAATCAGCAAGCCAAACGGCCTGCCAAACGGCTTGCCTGGCTTTCAAATGGCCTGCCACATGCCTAAGTTAAACGGCTCCTGCAAACGGCTTGCTCTGGCAAAATTCATGCTTATTTAAAGGGTCTTTGTCATTCATTCCAACACACACTTCAATTCACTTCTTTCTCTCTCTTGTACAATATTAGTCATACTTTCAAGGTCTTCGACTCCGTGCGGGAAACCTAGTACCCGGAGAAGAACGCCGAAGATTGTATTATGAGCGATCTGGAGTTTGAAGTTATCACTTTTGTATTCGGAACTCGTTTAATCTACTGGTACTTCTATCCTTTATCTTTATATAATGTCTTCTTTCATTATGTTCTGTGATGTTGTTGCCATGATTATCGAGTAGTTATCTTTAGTGTATGCTATGATGTAACCAGTTATAATGCTGAAATAATGTTATGGTTTGTGTATGTTGTTAATATACTTTTCGATTATGCTTTAAACTCAATGGCTTTTCCAACTAATAGAACATAGTTATTGGCTCTGTTATTGGGAAGTCGCGAACCCCGATTCAGAGTACACTATCTGTGTCACCCCTTGGTAAGAGAAGTCTATCGGATACAATGTAAGATCGACCGAGGCACACCTGTTGTATTAAGTCTATCAAGCTTTGAACTCCGACTGAGGACTCTTTCACAGTGAAACATCTGACTAGACCCTTAGTACATTGTCGGTCCTAGACCATGCTAGTGTAGTCACTAAGCATATAAACTTCTTACATGCATGCTGAAGTACATCGGTTGTTGTAAGCTGTACCTCTACTAAGTAAGGCCATGGAACCCTGTCAGTGCTGATTAGTACACTGCACCATAACGCGGTCTCAAGAATTGCACCCCACTTGAGGGATTCTTAGTTAATTAAGGAACTGTTTGTTTAAACACATAAAGGATTGGACCGTTAGGATAACCGAAGCCATAGTGTTCTTTATGGTTGAACTCTTTTTAAGGGCCTAACTATCTTTTAAAACCAATTATTAACGAAAGCATTGAAACACATCACGTCTCTCGGATATGGTAAACCCTGTATTCTATTACGCTTAAGAAAGTTTAGACCTTTATGGAATGTTAATACGTCACCCAACCGAGTCGCTCAATTAGATGAGTCGTCTGAATGTGTATGCCTGTAGTCAGACTGCACGGGCGTCGAGGGTAAGGGATGTTGCTATCTATTCAGAATCTTTAAGCCTATCTCATTACCCAGTGACATGTCTTACGACAGGGGCGTTTAGGACCAGTGTAATGAATACAAGGCCTCTGCCTATTCATGAGCCAACATTCCATAATCTCGGCAGAATAACTGATGAAATCATAGTATGCACTTGTTTTAACCTTATCTGAATTACGAATTTTATTGCATTTACTTTATCTATCTTATAAACTAGAAAAACAAAAAATTAGGTAACCACTACTCCTTCATAACTATCTTTAGCTTTAAATATAGGTTCGATTCTACTGATATCTTAAAAATACGACTCTAGGTCATACTTCCCTTACTCATAATAAGGAGTAGTACGATTTAGGCCCCGCTAAATATAAATTTAAAACAGTACCCCCCTCTTGGTAGCTGATTCTGACGTGTTGTGACCTAACGACACCGCACAAATAAAACAGTCCGTTTCGGCCATATCAAGCTTGTACATATGTCTTTATAATTAATAAAAGAGTTTGGATTTTTTTAATAAAAAGTAGTATATTATTATTACCCGCGGGTTACCCGGGTATTCGCGGGTCATGGGCATGGGCGAAAGGTTTTACCCGTGGGCGGATAACGGGTATCAACGTGCAAAAAAGAAACCTGACGGGTGGGTCGTAGGTATATAGAATTCGTGCCCATTACCCGCGGGTGCCATCCCTACGTAGGACATTGGATGCGATAGTGTCCTTGTGAGTAGAGTGATTATGCGTATATGTATAAGATTTATTTGTTCGCGGTGGTATGGTCAGTGATATCCGTCAATTCACTATAGTGTAGCAGGGCGTAATGTTACACTACTCGTTGTGATCAAGGCCAAAAGAGCGTGTGTAGGTTAGTGTTATCTGCCAGGATTCATTATAGTGTAGCAGGGCACGATGATACACTACTCGTTGAGTAATTAAGGCCAAAAGAGTGTGGATGCGAGGTGGGTTTAAGTCCGCGAGTTCGATACCACATAGGAGTTAGTGTTACAAGGCGTATGTACACTTTCGGTCATTGTGCGAGTACCGTTCCCTGGTGTGCGTGTGTTATTGGGTTAGTTTGTACCGGGTGTTTTAGCACTATGTGAGGGTAAATGTGTGATCGTCTTATCTAGAGTGTTGTGTTTTTATGCTCGTTGTGAATGAGGTGGCGAGTGACATCCTGGTGTAAGGATTCGCTCTTTGTTGGCCACTTGATGTAGTGTGGTGAGTGATCCCGTGAGATTTCACTCTTCGATTGACCACGATGGCGGTTAATGTGTGTGGCGAGTGTTGTTCACTCTTCGTCGGCCACTTTTGCGTGTAAGTTATGTGGTGAGTGTTGTACAGTATTTGTCGACCACTTTTCCTAGTATGTATGCGTGGTAATGCCATGTTGGGAGGCGCTTTTGCTTGACCACGTGCGTATGCGAGTAGAGTCATGGTTGTTGATTAGATTTGATGTTAGAGTAACCGTGTTAATGGTTATGATGATATTGGAAATGGTGTAAGTCTTGGTGATCCCAAGCATCTCCTTAGTGATGAGTTGAAAGGTAAATATGCTAGCTGTGCGGCCTAGGTGGATGGTGACTAGCGGGTGTCGCTAGAAAGTTGTGGGCGTGAGCGGTAAGGTTTGTTAGGTTTGTGTGACTTTGAGTAGTCAGGTGACGTGTGACACCGGGAGTAGACCCCGTGAGGGTTAAGTGCTGAGTCTCGGTGGTAGTAGTGGGAGAATTACATAACTCTACGTCAGGTTTGTAACATCCTCAGACAGGGCTTAAATGTAAGATGACTATTTTGCCATTAGACATATTTATGTGATTATTTATGCTTTTATTTTATTTACATATGTAAGGTTATTTTATTATTTGGTTAAGACCAGTTAGTGACAAGGGTCATAGAATAGGTTCGTTTATTTAATTTGGACTCCGTTAGGGCAGTCAAATTAAGTACAAAAGTTATCAGATAACTGGTAAATACCCGTGTGTGATGGGGTATGGGATTAACCCCAATTAAGTGTATAGTGTTGTCCTTTTTCTTTTCATTTATTCTTGAATATTCTAAACACCCCGTACACTCTCATCTCATTCCATCAAACCCTAGATTTCCAATTTGTGTTCTAGAGCTCAAATCATTCATATCATCTTATTCCTTACGATTTACTAAATTCATTGAGGTAAGAATTAAAGTGTGTCAAGCTTTCATCTTTGAGAAATTGAGATTTTGGTGTCAAGTTTGTTAAAAGTGCAAATTGGGTCAAAATGGTTGATTTTGATGTTGTTAGTGTCCAAATCTTGTGGGTTTGTGTTTGTTGATGTCTAGTGTAATCGATTTGGTCAGTTTTGATGTAAGAAACGAGCTCTAGGGCAAGAAATGGCAAATTTTGGGTTAAACCCGTAGCTGTGTTCATCTACTTCATCAAATGAACACACTCGGTAGAGTGTCTCTTGACACTCGACAGACCGTGTAGACGATCGACCGGTTGAGTGACACACTCTACCAAGTGTGTCTGAGTTCTGACCAGATAACTTATTTTTACTTAGTCGACCGTGTGAGGGGACACTCGACCGAGTGTGTAGACACAGTTGACTGACTGTGTGAGCCAGTCGACCGAGTGTCTTTATGTGCAGAATATATTACCAAGTGTTGATGTCTAGTCGTTATGTTGCCCGCATGACTTATGATAATCATATTGTAAATTCTGAAAATGCATAAGTGTTAGGTGGACCTTTAGTGACACTTTTTGTGACTGATTTGTTGTACTGTGCTAACGGACAGAAACTAAATTGATTTGCCTTATGTTCAGGTGATAAGGATAAGGAAGCAGCTCAGTGATAGATTATCTGAGCTAGTTGCTGGTATTCAGTGAGTGGGTCTATCTCCGGATAGAGTATTAAGTAGCTGACACGCTACTTCTTTAGACTCTTTACTTTTATGTCTATGCCATGTATGAATACCATGTGTAGTTAGATATTGCCATGCTAGTTAGGACGATTGGATGACCGATTATCTGTGATCTTATGTGCGCACTGTTAGTTGGACACCAAACGAGGCGGCAAGGTAGGGTTGATGTGAGGTCGACTGTGGTAGCCTAGTCGGGTCATGATGTTACTGCTTGTTCAGTATAGCATAGAAGGATGCATGTGTTGTGTCTGGACGGTTATGCAGTAGATTTAGTAAAGCGGATTGTCGGTAGACTGTAGCCTGATCAGCTAAGTCGTGTGCTCGTACAAGCCGCCGATCCTCATATTATCAGGTATTGTTGTATTCTAGTTCAGGATGTGACCTTTGCATGTTTAGTTGCTTATGCTTAGTCTATTACATAGTATCCATTCATTTAGCAGTTGTGCTAATTCCCTCACATTTCCACCCCTTGCAGGTTTAGGTACTGCTAGTTAGGACGAGTGTTGCGAACGGGTTAGAAGACATGTTTGACTACGAGCTGGACTCTGATGTTTTCTCTTTGCAATGTTTTATGTAACACCGTTGCTTTTGGAATGTTAACTAAGTTAATTGTTAACTATGGTTTGTAAATATTAACTAAGGTTGTTTTGGTAATCATGTAAATACTTCCACTGTTTTATAAAATAAATCAGGGTGTTACAACTTGGTATCAGAGCGTGGTTTAGCAACACGTACGTGCACGTATTTATTCCTAAATCCTGAGCTAAGTCAAACATGTCAGTGGGATGGAGGCTAAGTGAATGTAGGATGTTTGTGCATGTTAGTGTTTAGTAAATTAACAGTTATCCACTAAGGTTTTGTGCGAGTATTTTGTAGCACAGATGGAAGATAATAGAGATGCGAACGCTACAAACCCGATCCACCCTAGAACGTTCAGTGCTCCAGATGTGGAGGATGAGGTAGAGGTTTACGATGCTGAATATGTGCATGAGCTTGAAAGTAAGTTTAAGGAAGCTCAAGAAAAGATTGCTGAGTTTGAGTTAGCTAGACAGTCGGCTAATAAGGATTCACCGTCGGGTTTTGCCACTGCTCAATCACACACTGTACCACAAATACACTAGAACCAGTACCAATACCCATTCCAGAATTAATTCCCTCAGCATGTCATGCCACCACGTAATTATTACCAGTATCAAAATTCCATGATGATGAACCAAGTTCAGCCACCCATATATCGACAATCATTTCCATAACAATATTTCAAACAACCATAACAGCCACCAAAAAGATGCACCTTTAAATAATTCAGAGATTGTGGACCGCCTCCCTTCCCGAGAAGTTCAGACCCATCTGTGACTCTCAATTGGTTAAGGGAGGTTCAAAAATCATTTGAGGCTTGTCAGTGTGATCCAGAATTAAAGGTGACTTACGCAAGTAGGTTGTTGAAAGATAGATCAATGGTGTGGTGGGATTCTATAATAGCTAGTGTCCCTCCAGAGCAAGTTAGAATGATTACTTGGGAATAGTTTTATGCTAAGGTATGTAAACAGTACTGTAATGTTTTCGATATGAACAGAATTAAGATGGAGTTCCTAGAAATGTGGATGACACCGCATATGTCAATTGATGAGGTGATTTAGAAATACATGGACAAGTTAAGGTTTGTGCAACAATGGGTGCCTGACAAACAATCAACAATCCGGCATTTTGTGAATATGATCTTGTCGGAATACAAGACTTTTGTAAGGTCAGCACCGACATTATCTCAGGCTTTTGTGATGGCAAAGATTGTAGAAAGTGATGTACGAGTAGCAAGGGGTATGAATTTGGGAAATGTTATATCGTAGGGTAGTCAGGCTACCAGTCAGTCAGGTTCTAAGTCTAAGAAATCATTTGGGTTTAAACAAAAGGATAAGGGTAATCAAAGTAGTTTAAGTTCAGGCTTTGGAAAGAGAGAATGGTGTAAAGGTTGTAAGTATTCTCACAGTGGGCGGTGCTCCGAGGCAACGAGAAGGTGTTTAAGATGCGCTATGGTAGGTCATGAGTCTCAGGTGTGTTACTTCAGGGAAAATGTTTGTTGGAGTTGTCATCAACCGGGTCATCGTTCAGCAAGTTGTCAGGCGTCAAAGGGCGCAAGTTCTGGGGCATGGTCAGGGGCGCGTTCGGCATCTTTCGGGGGTTCCACAGCCTGAAGTGGACAGAAGAGAAAGAACTTGTTGAGTGCGGAAGCCAGGGCCTTTCAGATGACAGTTGAGGCCGCAACTAATAATGATGATGACATAACCGGTATGTTCTTGATCAACTCAATACCTGCTAGAGTATTGTTTGATTCATGTGCAAATAGGACATTTATGTCTGTAGATTTCTGTACTAAGTTAGGGTTACCTGCTACTATGCTGCCTGAGCCTGTTAGAGTAGAGGTAGCTGATGGTAAGACGGTTCCAGTCACAACGTATGTGTCTGGGGCTAGTATAGAAATTGATGGTAGATCGCTTGCTATGTCCTGTTTAGTGTTGCCTATCCCTAGTTTTGACATAGTGTTAGGGATGAACTGGATGAGCCCACATAAGGTCCACATTAAGTGTCATAAGAAGATTGTTACTTTTCGTTTGAATGATGGAACCCGTATTGTAACTCGAGGGGAACGAAGTGGGTTCAGTTTTCCATTGATCTCTATGATGAAGGCGAAGAAGTCACTTTCTAAAGGGTGTGAATATTTTATGGCTTATGTTATTGATGCTAAGATAGAGAAAAGATCTGTTACTGTTATTCCAGTGGTTTCAGAATTTCCTGAGGTATTTCCTGACGAATAATCGGGGTTGCAGCCGGTAAGAGAAGTAGAGTATAAGATTGAGTTGTTTCCGGGAACAACTCCAGTGGCTAAGTCTCCTTATAGGTTAGCACCTTCTGAAATCAGAGAGATGATGTCTCAGATATAAGAATTGTTAGACAGAGGGTTTATAAGACTGAGTTCTTCGCCGTGGGGTGCGCCGGTGTTGTTTGTAAAAAAGAAAGATGGTACTCTGAGAATGTGTATAGATTATCGAAAATGGAATAAGAGAACGGTTAAGAATAAGTATCTGTTGCCTAGAATCGATGATCTGTTTGACCAGCTTCAGGGTGCGTCGTACTTTTTGAAAATAGATCTTAGATCCGGGTATCATCGGGTTCGAGTTGCAGATTCAGATATACCAAAGATAGCGTTCAGAACGAGATATGGGCATTACGAGTTCTTGGTTATGCCATTTGGGTTGACGAATGCTCCGGCAGTTTTCATGGATCTAATGAACAGGGTTTGTAAACCGTATTTAGATCAGTTTGTTATTGTGTTTATCGATCATATATTAGTATATTCCAGGACAGAGGCTGATCATGCAACACATCTTTGATTGGTGTTAGAGTTGTTAAAGAAAGAACAGTTATATGCTAAGTTCTCGAAGTGTGAGTTTTGGCTTCGAGAGGTGCAGTTTCTGGGTCATTTTATCTGTGAGGCAGGTATTAAAGCGGATCCGTCAAAAATTGAAGCGGTAATGGGTTGGAATTCACTGAAGACACCGACAGAAGTTAAGAGTTTCTTGGGTCTTGCGGGTTATTATCGCAGATTTATAAAAGATTTTTGTAAAATAGCGGGTCCGTTAACCAAATTGACCAGAAAAGATGTAAGTTTTCGATGGAGTGACCAACAGGAACAGGCCTTTCAGACTCTGAAACAGTTGTTGTGTTAGGCTCCAGTGTTAGCATTGCCAGAGGGTTCAGATGACTTTATGGTTTATTGTGATGCGTCAATTGCCGGGTTAGGGTGTGTACTGATGCAGAGAGATAAAGTTATCGCGTACGCTTATCAAGACACACGAACGTAATTAATCGGTTCACGATTTAGAAATGGCCACAGTGGTATTTGCGATGAAGCTTTGGAGACATTACTTATACGGTACAAAGTTTGTGATATGTACAGACCATAAGAGCCTCCAGTATATTTTTACGCAGAAAGAATTGAATATGCGACAGAGACGGTGGATTGAGCTTATAAAAGACTATGATTGTGAAATAAAGTATCATCCGGGCAAAGCGAATGTTGTTGCTGATGCTTTAAGTTGTAAGAAAACTGTGGAGACCGTGAAATTTATGAGAACCGAAATAGTTTCAGACCTTATTGAACAGATAAAACAAGTTCAAGACCAAGCTTTATTGGAGGAGAATTTAAAAACTGAATTGATGACCAAAATAAAAGACTAATTGACTGACGATTCCAGAGGACTTAAGACATTTAAGACCCGAATTTGGGTGCCTATACTTGGAGATTTAAGAAAATTGATCTTAAATGGAGCGCACAAATCAAGATTGCCTGTCCATCCGGGTAGTACCAAGATGTATAACGAATTGAAACCGATGTATTGGTGGCCAATAATGAAGAAAGATGTTGCTCAACTGGTAGAAAGATGTCATGTTTGTGCTCAAGTTAAAGCAGAACACCAGAAATCCTATGGTTCATGATGTGCAAAATGTGGTATATGAATTGATGTATGAAATAGTATGGAAAAATACCGATTAAAGATTGTTACATTCTAACGGGCAGTGTACCCGATCGTGTAGTAGTATAGTAAATGATAAATTCCGTGTATCGTTCCAAAGACAATTGTATTAGTCAAACTAGAATTAGAAACTATATTATGATTAACTAAGTAAATGAAACTTAAAGGTACAAGATATTATGTTTTTGTAGCTATTTAACGATTAACCAAATCAGAGAAGATTAAAAGTAAAAACAATATTTTTGGTCTTTTAAGTTTATATAATGAAAACAAATGCAAAGAAAGCAAATAAGATAGTTTGATTTAGATCAAAGAGACGAAATGTTCATCTAGATCTTTTACCCTCGGTATTGGATGTAAGTTTTGATATTAAAACCCGATTGAATGATTATGTGTGTAAGTTATCTAATAGGTTCACCAAGAGTTCTCTTAAGTAAACACACAAACAAAATTACAAGATCAAGGGTTCCCTTTTCATTATAGTTCTTGTATTTGTAATCGGATAACTTAACTAGTTCTAAGGCTTGAAACTTGACTTCTATGTTCATAGTTATCAATAATTGTACAAACGTTCTTTGCATACAATTCATCTCTATATCGTCTAACCAATTGAATCTAATTTACCCCTTGGTCCGATTTAGTAAACAATCAATCTAAGACAAGCTGATTGTAAATCAATATGATAAATCAACAAGAGTTCTCTTTATCAACAACATATCAATTAACTAGTTAAAAATGATTTTTAACATCAATAAGCATGTTCTTGAATCAAACTTAAAACTATCACACAAAATACATTCAATCCATAAGATTACATCCAATACCTCAGTTATTAATCTAGACAAATATTATAGAGTTTAGCCAATAATCATATTAATAAACAACAGAGCAATCAAGAGATAAGTGGAATTCATTGTTAAGAATAAGAAATCAACCTATTAGAGAATGAATCTTGAATGAAGAAGGTGTTGAATCTTGATTCTTGGATGTTAAGCCTCTTCAAAGAGCTTGGAGTTCTCTAAAATAGCACCTAAAATCGTCTTTTAACTCCTCTGGTTCGTATATGATCTTATCTCCCTAACTGGCCTATCAATCATCTTCTTTTAAAGTGGGTAAAGTGGGTCAAAAGTCAAAAAGTCAGCTGAAACCTACTTCTGGACGGCGTCCAAGACTCTGGACGGTGTCCAGTTGTAAAGGTCTGGACGGCGTCCCATTTCTTGGACGACATCCAGGTGTGAAGAAATGGACGGCGTCCCAATTTCTTGGACGGCTTCTTAATGAACTAAGGTTCACTGTCTCGTTTTTTAATGTTCTCCCTTCATTTGGACGGAGTCCCAATCATTTTGGACGGAGTCCAACATCCTTGTTTTATCATTTTAGAGCGCTAATTTGACCCTAACTTGTATCGGGATCGACCATGATGATATCACAACTTTATATAATGGTCATAAATCATCAAAATTCTTTATAAACCACTTTCCGATACAATTTACATACCTTCGTGCATTGCTTGTAGAAACCGCCTTAACTATCCTTGATTCGAGAGTATTTCTCACGATATTGCGAGAGATATATATATGATGTAATTTAGCAATATCAAAATACCTCACACTTAAATCTTGCTTGTCCTCAAGCAAATCTTTCTTATAAAGTAGAACAATATCAAACACACTTACACAATATAGAGTACACACATCACACCAATCATGCGAAGCACACGAAATACACACATTTATTTGAAACGCAACTCACACTATATGAAACACACGCTTTAAGTACAACACACCTATATTGGAATCACACTCACACTATATACACAATGAGAACACACGCACACATTTTTGGGAGATTAGAGTCAAGTATCCAAAAAATTTTGATCCTACGAAAATCAGGATCTTATGAAAACGTTTTATGTTTTTGAAAATGTAGTGCTAGTTTTTACACTAGGCACGTTTTCCGATTTTGTCGGATTTTCTGAATTTTGAAAAAAAATGAGTGCGACTTTCCCGCTATTGGTCAAGCCAATCCCTTCCACAGTACCTAACATCACGAGATGTTGGTAAGAAAATAATGTGCTTAAGAGGATACACATTACGTCCGGATATCATTGATAATCATGAAGTAATCATCTAATCCGTTAAATCAATCATGAAGATTGAGGTTCATCAGTCTTAAAAGCTGATATTTTACATTTCCGGAGGTTATCCACTGAGGATCTGATCAATCACAGATATTTTATGTATCATGGTGCGCTCTCCATTTGACAAGATAGATCTCCCTCATCGAAATAAGTCTGACTACCAGTTTCCCTGTTTGATGTTGAGGCCTGGTAGATTTCCAGTCGATGTTAGCAATGACTTTTCAAGATTTTTCGTCACCCTACAACTGGTCTGGACTACAACTTCTGAAATAAATCAGCAAGTGTGTCGATTGGGAGACTTTACTCCTATGGATTATACAAAGTGGTCGAGCACATGCATTGCCCTAGTTCCAACCAAGCTATGCAATCACCGCTCTCTCACGGTTTGCACTCGTTTTGGTACAAGTGACCTACAAGTTAGCTTTACTAAACTAGTAGGATTTTCATCCAAATAATTAAATGATAGTGCAACTTCAAAGACTATTAATAAGTTAAAACATAACTCAACATTTCTTTTCTAGTTTTTAGAACACAATGTATGTAACATGGTTTTTGGACTTAATCATAAACGCCTTAATTTTTGTAAAACGAATTCCCGATAAATTTCTATCTCCCACCCCACACTTGAGATCATGCAAGGCCCTCATTGCATGAAATCAGAAAAGGATTAAATTTAGAGGGCAAAGTGATAGGGTGATTGTAGAAATTTTAAAAATTTTACCCTGTAAATCGTGGAACATGTAGACGGATGCCGCTGAACTTACTGCCAGCATAAGAGCATCGTCCACTCTGCGATTAGCATCAAACATACATCATAATATCAAATGTTGCTGAACTTAATGTATGTCTTTGAAGTTCAATAACGCTGCACAAAATAACAAACCAAACAAATAATACTAAAAATAATGGTGTTTCTACAACCACAACCATTTTCAAATTAGTTAATATTACAAACCAAACATTGTTTAAACACACACCACAAGAAATAAATAAATAGTCTCAAAGTAATGTAACAAAATGATAATAGGCACGCAGGCCTTCAGTTATCGTACGGCCAAAAGTAATTTCCTGAGCCATCTCTGCTTTGGCGTCCCTGCGAGTATTGCTGCTCAAACCTGTTCCTGGCATCCTGCATCACAGCGTTAGAATCATAAATTGGGTAATGAGGAGGTGGGTTTTCAGGATCAGTGTAGTATGTGGGTGTCAGGCGTGTTGTCCCATAGTACTGATCGAGGTTGGAATAAAATAACTCGGTGTTATGGTTATTCCAATCAATACCATAACTGTTCCACCCCTGATCATGTACTTGAGCAATCTGGTGTTGCTCCATTCTCTGCATAGTTTCCCACATACGATCATTATGAGTCCTCTGTTCATTCGGACTCAACCTCATGTTGTTCACACTGTTAACCAAATTATCCCAACTAGTTTGGGATGGATTCCAAGGCCCTTGATCCTGAACATTAGTTTGAGCTTCCATTTCTGCTTCCTCTTCCTCTTGTTGTTCCTGTTGAACATTCGCTCCACTACCACTTGCTCCACCTGCGACGAAAGGCACTAAACGCCTATTTCCGTCGTACATAAGAATATCAGCATTTACATAAGAAACTTTCTTTATAGCTTTCATGGAGTGATCACACTCCATCAATTGGCTGAATTCTATGTTAAAGTGAGGAGCAATCCTCGTGATATAGTAGCCTCCAAGAAGAGGCTTTTCTCTCCGCGTCTCAGTGGCGATGGCTAGAAACTAGTTTCCTATCATCCCCGGAATATCCATATAGCAACCTCGTTTTATTTGATCCATTATCCATAGATCCAATGTTTTAACCTTTTCATTTCCCTCGACTCTCGCATTGAAAGTGCATGCGATAAGTCGATGAAGAAGTCTATCATCGAGGCTTGCAATTTCATTATACCGGTGCCTACTTGATTTAAATGTCCTAGATGCATTCGGCCCACAAATTCTTCGCCAAAAACCTATCTCATTAAAGGGAACTTGACCATGGTAATCGGAAGTTGTCAAGTAAATTCTCAATTGGTTGTCGTTAAGCTCCTCAAAAATGCCCAACACTCTACATAACCCAACTCGGCTTAACCCTCGATCTACACCCCCTAGTCGAAATTGAAGAAAGTCATTTGACAAAGGATCACAAACGTTATTAAACCTAAAAGTTGAGTAAAATTCCTTTAATAACACCGGATAAATTGGTTCGCGGATGCTAAAAACATGCTCCCATGCGTAGGAAATTATCCTATCGTAGGGAATGGCTAATAGGCGGGAAACATGGGCGTGCAAACCCGCCTCATCCAATGGGGCCCAAATAAAATACCACGTGGCATTTATTGGCCTACTGTTTATCCTATTAAAAGTCTCTGTGTAATCTTCGTCGTTTTGAATTTGTCTTAACCAAACTTGAGGATCATTTAGGTCCTCCTCTTCTTCTTCAGAAGATGATGTATAATGTTGTTGTGGTGGTGGTGGTGGTGGAACGTTTCTTGATGTTCTGCCCCTTTTCAGTTGTCCACCTCGGCTAGATTGTCCCTGCAAAACATAATAACACCAAACCAAAAGAATATAGAAACCGTTGTGTTAGTGTTAGCTAAAAACATAACCGAGTAGCAAGGAAATTAGATATTCCATTCAAAGTTCATAAGCATTGTGATTCATATAAGCAAAAGCATATGTCTCAAAATATTTAATCAAAGTCAACCAAAGTCAACATAAGCTCGCAAATACACTTTCAAAAATATGGATCGCAAAATTCACAATTAAGCATCAACTTAGGACTCAAGCATGTTGCGTTCATAAATCTAGCACAAGTATCACAATTTAGTTCAAAATGACCATTATCTTTCCATAATGCAGCTACATTATAGCATGCCATACCATCAATCCACTTCAATAGGCCTAAACATGTGAAAATCAAGCATACATCTTTCATACGAACATTACAATTCAAAGCATGCTAGAAATTCAAGAAAATTCAATTTATGACCCGACCATTTTGAAATCATTAACACCATCAACATAGTAAGCATTCACAATCTTCATAAACATCACAAACAAACCCAAAAGTCTAAAGTAAAAGCCCTAATTTCGGATTTAATCACTACAAACCCTAGATTCATGAACACACCCATTAAACATGTAATTATTGCAAAATCAAGACATAATGGGTAATTAAACAACTAAGGCATGTTAAACTAAGCAAAAATCAGGCAAATCAAACACCCCACACTTATCTTTCACTAAATCATACATATAAGCATACAAATCAAGTAATCAAGAAAGAAAAGTGTGAAAAGGGAGTAGCAATACCCTAGAAAACATGATTCAAGCTTGGATTTGAAGGAAGAAATCACGAAATTGAAAGAAGAAATTAGGGTTTTTGAAAGTTGGTTCGTTTGTGAGAGAGAAAAATAGAGAGGAGTGTGTTTTGTGGTTGAAAATTGGGGTGGATAAGTCTTAAAACGCGTTTATTTTTTTCTGGGTCAGGCCGTCTGGACGGCGTCCTAATTTTTGGACGGCGTCCAGTTGTTAAGAATGGGACGGCGTCCAGTATTTTTGCACGGCGTCCAAATGTACTAAAAAGTTCTGATCAAATTTTTCGACACTCGTAAGTTAAAAATCCCAACGTATATCATTTTGCACAAAATAAAAAAAATCGTACACACAATTCATAATATTTACACTCGTGAACTCTTTTTTAACAAGTCGTTCACCCAACTCGTCCCCATTTTGATTTAAGCATTGTTCTCGAAGTTGAGGATAACCTCATCTTCGATTTCCAGGGGACCATCGACATAGTGTTTGACCCGGTGGCCATTTACTTTAAAAATGTCGCCCTTCCAGTTCACCACTTCAATTGTACCATAAGGGTACACTCTTCTAACAACAAATGGTCCCGACCATCGAGACTTGAGTTTTCCTGGTGATAATTTGAAACGGGCATTGTAAACAAGGACACGATCTCCTTTCATGAATTCTTTTAGATTTTTCAATCGCTTATCGTGCCATTGTTTGGTCTTTTCTTTATAAATTAGAGAGTTGTCATAGGCTTCAAGCCTCAACTCGTCTAATTCATTCAATTGGGTCAAACGTAACCGACCCGCCTCTTTGTAATCCAAATTAAATGCCCTTAGCGCCCAATGCGCTTTGTGTTCAATCTACAAAAGGAGATGGCATGCTTTCCCGTATACCATTCGGAAAAGAGTGGTTCCAATAGGTGTTTTGTAGGCCATGCGAAAAGCCCACAATGCATCGTTTAACTTAACAGACCACTCTTTTGGATTTGGACCAAAGGTCTTTTCAAGTATGCGTTTTAAAGATCAATTGATATTCTCCACCTGCCCACTTGTTTGGGGATGATAAGATGTTGAAATTTTATGGATCACTCCATATCTTTTCAAAACCTTTTCTAATTGCTTATTACAAAAGTGGGTGCCTCGGTCACTGATAAGGGCTTTTGGTGTGCCAAACCTTGAGAAAAGTTCCATCAAAAAGGTTACTACAACTCGGCCATCATTTGTTGGGAGAGGTTTTGCCTCCGCCCATTTTGAAACATAGTCTATGGCAACAAGTATGTAGAGATAAGAATGAGACTTTGGAAAGGGCCCCATAAAGTCAATTCCCCAAACATCGAACACCTCGCATACTTGGATGCTTTGTTGAGGCATTTCATCCCTTTTAGTGATTTGACCGGCCCGTTGGCACGCGTTACAAGCTTAACAAACGGCGTGAGCATCCTTGAATATTATAGGCCAATAGAAACCGGGCTCGTAAACTTTCCTCCCCGTGATCTGGGGACCAAAGTGCCCACCTGTTGGACCAAGGTGACAATCAAGAAGAATTTGAGTGCATTCATTCCCCGAAATGCACCTGCAAATAACTCCATCTGCGCATCGCCTAAATAGATAAGGGTCTTCCCAAAAATAGTATTTTAGGTCACTAAAGAATTTCTTCCTTTTCTGATGTGACCAACCGGTTTCTAGGTATCCCCCAACAATGTAATTGGCAAAATCAACATACCACGGGTCTTCCACCTTCTCTACTCGCATGAGGTATTCATCAGGAAAATCATCTTTAATAATCGATTCATGGAGTACTTTAAGATTGGGATTTTCAAGTCTAGAAAGATGGTCAGCCGCGAGATTTTTGGCACCTTTCTTGTCCTTAATCTCGATATCAAATTCTTGCAAGAGCAAGACCCATCTTAGCAATCGAGGTTTGGCATCCAGCTTAGAGAAAAGGTATTTCAATGCCGAATGATCGGTGAAGACAATTGTCTTTGATAGGACAAGATATGATCGGAATTTGTCAAAAGAAAAGACGATAGCAAGGAGCTCTTTTTCCGTTGTTGTGTAGTTCAATTGGGCTCCTTGTAAAGTCTTGCTTGCATAATAAATGGGTTGAAAATGTTTCTCAACCCGTTGGCCCAAAACTGAACCAACTGCAAAATCCGATGCATCGCACATTAGCTCGAATGGTAATGACCAATTTGGAGCTATGATTATTGGTGCGTTAACAAGTTTTTGTTTTAAAATGTTGAATGCTTTAGTGCATTCACTTGTGAAAACAAAGGGTGCATCTTTTTTGAGAAGTTTATTCAATGGCATTGAAATTTTTGAAAAATCCTTAATAAATCGCCGGTAAAACCCGGAATGCCCAAGAAAACTTCTCACACCCTTCACATTTGAAGGAGGTGGAAGGTTGGCAATGACGTCAACCTTTGCTGGATCCACCTGAATAGCAACACTTGAGATTTTGTGCCCCAAGACAATGCCTTCTTTAATCATAAAGTGGCATTTCTCCCAGTTTAGAACTAAATTCGATTTCTCACACCTTATTAGCATTTTCTCCAAATTTAGAAGGCATGAATCGAAAGTGTCACCGAAGACTGAAAAGTCATCCATGAACACTTCCATGCATTCTTCAATCATATCATGGAAAATGGCCATCATGCACCTTTGGAATGTTGCAGGAGCATTACATAGACCAAAGGGCATTCGGCGGTATGAAAAGGTGCCATAGGGACATGTGAAGGTAGTCTTTTCTTAATCCTCGGGGGAGATGGGAATTTGAAAGTACCCCGAAAATCCATCTAGGAAACAATAAAAGCTATTTCCCGCTAGTCTCTCTAACATTTGATCAATGAATGGTAGCGGAAAATGGTCTTTTCTAGTGGCAT
Source organism: Rutidosis leptorrhynchoides (assembly GCF_046630445.1). Classification (NCBI taxonomy): domain Eukaryota; kingdom Viridiplantae; phylum Streptophyta; class Magnoliopsida; order Asterales; family Asteraceae; genus Rutidosis; species Rutidosis leptorrhynchoides. The sequence goes on from NC_092339.1 coordinate 354,338,743, forward strand.
CGTTTAACTTACGATAGTCAATACAAACTCGCCACCCCGTAACAGTCCGTATAGTGATAAGCTCATCTTTATCATTGGTGGTAACAGTTATACCACCCTTTTTAGGAACACAATGGACCGGGCTTATCCATGGACTGTCTGAGATTGGGTAGATTAGACCTACATCTAGCAATTTAATGATCTCCTTCTTGACAACATCTTGCATATGAGGATTTAGCCTCCTTTGACGTTGCACCACTTGTTTGGAATTTTCTTCCATTAAGATCTTGTGAGTGCAATAAGAAGGACTAATTCCTTTTATATCATGAATTTTCCATGCAATGGCCGGTTTGTGGGCCTGTAACAAGGAAACAAGACGTTCTTTTTCATGTTTAGAAAGAAGTGAGGAAATAATTACCGGAAGCTTCGAATCCTCTTGAAGGAAAGCGTACTCAAGATGATCAGGGAGTGGCTTAAGCTCCAAAATTGGAGGTTCCTCAATTGAGGGTTTACTCCGGTACTCGCTATCCTTGTTCAGTTGTTCTAACTCCTCCTCAGTTGGTTCATACCCATTTGCCATCAATGTGGCTATCACATCCATTTCTTCTTCAGGAAATTCTTCATCTCCACTTGCCAAATCGTATGTACCTGTTTCATCCGATTCGGGAAATTCCTGCAAGAACTCATACTGTGAATCTATGCTTTGCATAAAATAACAAGTATCATCTGAAGATTCAGGATATTTTAATGACTTGTCAATTACAAAATTTGCACTAGCTTCACCAATTCTAAGGGTCAACTGCTGATCATAAACATCAATGACACATCTAGCAGTATTTAAAAATGGTCGACCCAAAATAATTGGTATTCTGTCATCAACTTCCATGTCTAAAACCACAAAGTCTGCCAGAAAAATCAGATTCCCGGTCTTAACTAACATATTCTCTATTATTCCTCGAGGGAATTTTATAGAGCGATCAGCTAGTTGAATAGCCATTCGCGTGGTTTTGAGTTCCCCAGGGGCTAATTTAAGGTAAATCGAATAGGGCATCAAATTGATACTAGCCCCCAAATTGGCTAATGCCCTCATACAATCAAGGTCACCCATTAGACATGGAATAGTGAAAAGACCCTGATCTTGAAGCTTTTCGGGAAGTGTATTAGACACCAGCACTGAACATCTAGCATTTAAAGTGACCGATGAAACGCTTTCCATCTTCTTGCGGTTGGTGAGCATGTCCTTCAAGAATCGAGCATATTTAGGCATTCCTGCAATAACATCAATAAAAGGTAAATTTACGTTAAATTTCTTGATGAGCTCCATGAATCTTGACTTTTCTTCCTCGAGTTTCTCCAATCTTTGTATTCTTGGGAATGGGAGTGGTGGTTGATACGCTTTAACAACCAGTTTGACTCGCACCATGTCTTCTTGACCGTCTGTGTGCTTATTGTCAACACTTTCTACCACATTTTCCGGCTCCTTCTCCTTCTCCGGTTCAATTACACTACCTGGTTCATTCTCTTTCATTAATGGAACACGAAAGTCAGAGACTTCTGGCATTCTTGGTGGATTATAGGTTACTCCACTTCGGGTGGTGATAGCTTTTGCTTGCTCGTTTCGGGGATTAGATTGCGTGTTGCTTGCCAATTCCCCCGGTTTTCTTTCGCTTAATAATTTAGCAAGATTATTCATCTGTTGTTCCAATACTTGAATGGAAGATTGTTGGTTTCTAAATTGTTGCTCATTCTTCTCATTCGTTTGGCTTATATTGGTAACAAGTTGAGTTTGTGATGCAATTAACTTCTCCAACAAACTCTCCATATTTAACTTTTCTCTTCATGTTGGGGTTTTTGATTAAAACCCGGAGTTTGTTGTTGGAACCCACTACTTGACCCTTGTTGAAAATTGGAATTTTGACCTTGAGGGTTGTAAGGGTTATTGAAGTTTCGGTTAAATTGGGCTCTTCCTTGAAATTGGTTATTATTCCTTTGGTTTATGAAATCCACTTCTTCTTTCTGAGCCATTGTTAAACCTGCATCACAATCTTTTCCTAAATGTAAACCACCACAGTATTCACACCCCACCTTCATTCCATGGATTTCCTTGGTGATCTTTGTTGAGTCCCCAAAATAATTAAGGATTTAATTATGACAAAACAATATTTATTTGCACTAAAGTGTGATGTGCAGCCAGCACAAGTTTGTTTATGTATAGTCAGCTAATATAGCTGTGTCGAGTGTTTAGTATGCTGCCTAGTCTATCAGCACAAGGTAGAAATGTATTCTTCGAATCAGCACAGGATGAGCACCCAGCAAATCAAGAATATCAAGTGACTCAGCATATGAAGGACCAGTAAGTCTGGATATCAGCATACAACACAAGACAGCCATGCTCCATTACAAGCATGGTAGTTTCCCAGAGTGGTCTACATCAACGCACTATTCAACAGAAGTCGAAGACAAAGTTGAACAGAAAAGCACAGGAGTCGGCGGCTGACAAGTGACCTTACAAGACCACGTGGGAATGCAGAAGTGGAACGCATGTGCAGACATGTGTTATACTTTATTCATACCTAGGGAACACAACATTCCATTTGTTTAAATCAAATGGTAATGCCAAACCGAATTGGTGTGTTCCTGCAAATAGCTACCTAAGAGGAAAGAAGGAGAGCACGCCTTCTGACACAATTGTCCCCACAAGTACAAGGCATCCAATGTACTAGTGGACAATAGATTAATTACACGGTTAATAGAACTACTATATATATTGTTGTATCCACTATTGTAAAAAATGAGTGGTGTGGGTTTATCTGTTAGAGTCCAAACCGTGTAATAGCTTTAGTTTATCTCTTAGCTATAATCTAGGTAATCTGTATCAACCAACTATCATTTCCGCCAAGGATAGTTGTGATTCTTTCTGATTTAATCAATAAAGAATAACCGTTGAAAATTACCTGTGACTCTATCTTATTTACTACAGAATACAAATCGTGTTTAACTGACTAGTTAATTAAGAAGAGAATTGTATTCACCCCCCCCCCTCTACAATACTCCTGTTGTTATTAAGGGACCAACAACTGGTATCAGAGCGTCAGTCTTGATAATTAATATCTTGGATCTGAATTCTCTTATGGCTTCGTATTCAAACTCAGCTTACCTTGAGAATGGCTCGTCTAACAGACCACCTAAGTTTGATGAAGATGAGTATGAAACCTGGAAGGCAAGGTTCATGCTCCATCTTGAGTCTGTGGATTCACTCATGCCTGGAATTGCCAAAGATGGCCCTTTCGTTCCCACTGAGACAGTTGGTAGTGCACCAGCAACAGCTGACACTCCTGCCATCCCTGGCAGAGAGGTTATTCTCACTCCCTCTAGATGGGATGATGAGGATAAACGTCGAGTTGGTCTTGAACCAAAAATCAGAACCCTGTTAGCCATAACTTTGCCTAACCCACTGTTCAAACTGATCAAGGGAAAAGAAAATGCTAAGCTTATGCTTGACTACCTAGATGTCACCTATGAGGGTATGGGAGAAGTTAGGCAGAACAGGATGATTGCTCTTAAAAGAGAATATGAAATGTTCTTTGCCTATAAGAATGAAACCCTTAAGCAAACCTTCATTAGGTTTAACTCTTTGATAGCAGACCTGACCACTTTAAATGTGACCTACACTGAATTTGAACAAGTGAACAAATTCATTGATGCACTGCCATGTAAATGGAAACCTGTTACTGACCCATTAAGAACCACACAGACCCTAAAGAACTTTAACCTGTCTTCTCTCTACAGTTCCCTTTGGAATCATGAGAAGGCAGAAGCCAAGTTTGAACTTAACATGAAAGAAAACTTTAGGTCTGCCCCCACCACTGCAAAATCATCTAAAAATGATGATGCTGCTCTTATTGCTGCTGCTAAATGGAAGAAAGCTCAAAAAGCTCTACTGGTTCAAAAGTTACTGGCAGAACAAGAGTCAGCTGATAGTGTTGAGGAAAGTGGTACTGGGTCTGAAGAAAGCAGTACAGATGAAAGTGATGTAGAAGGGTTTGCTGAAGGTATGGCTCTGCTGGCTAGGCAGTTCAAAAGGTTCAATCGTAGTAGAACCAGCAAGTCATACAAAGGGAGCAAAAAGCCAAATGCTAGGTACAACAGCAAGTCAGTCAAGGGTCCTAAATCTGAGTGCTTTAATTGTGGGAAGGTTGGACATTTTGCTGCTGAATGCATGTCCAAGAAACCTTCCACGTCACATGCTAATTCTTTCTCAAAAGCTGATAAGTACAAAAACAAGTACAAAGCTATGAAAGCTCAGACGAAGGAAAGTGCAAAGACTGACAAGAAGGGTAAACAGCCAGAAAAGGTTCTAGTTGCTGAACATCATGACTGGGATGAAGCCAGCACGTCCTCATCTTCTGATAGTGATACTGATGATGATGGTGCTGGTTATGCTACTGGTAAAAAGATGTGTTTGATGGCCAAAGAGGTCGAGGAGTCTGATGAGGATGATGGTGGTAGTACGTTTTTGGCTGATATGAGGGAAGCTGATCAAAACAGAGATTCTCCTCAATGGAAAACTGAAATGATGTATAAGGTTGATAATTTTCGAACTTATACTGATGATGAAAAAGCTGAAATGTTTGACTACCTAAGAATTGATTTATGCAGAAGCTGCAAACGTGAAGAGAGTTTGAAATCTAATAACAAATCTTTAAATGAAAAACTCAAAGGCAAAAATGATGAAATTAAGATCTTAAAAGATACAATTTCCAAACTTGAAAAACAAAACTTTGCTTTAGAAACTCTTCACGTTGAGGCAGCAGAAGTCAAGGCCCAGCTGGACAATCTCAAAAGAGTTGTTGCTTCATGGTGCACATCTGCTCAACGCACAGCTAAATGTGTTAACGAGCAGGTGCCTGCCCAAGTTCAAGCCTTCTTTGCTGGTGACTATGCTGCTGCTGCTGCTATTGCAGAAGTTACTTTCATGGACCCGATTCTTGAAACTGATCCTGAAGCTGTCTTGCCAAATACTTTTGCCAAGATAGTTGAAGGTAAAAAGGTTGTGACGAACAAATTTGTTAGACCTACTGTGTCCCCACCACCTGCCATGAAAGAAATTTTGGAGGATGAAGTTAGAGCAAGAGAAGCCAGTAACTCAATTGATGAGACTACTGACCCCTCAAGCATCTACTACATGACTCCGAAAGAAAGACGTATTAAAAGGGAAATCACTGAAAACAATTTGAGAAAAGTTAAACCAACTGATTCCCCTTCGTGTTCGAGTTCTACCAGTGCTAAGCCAGCTGATGACCAATCTACTGGTCACCCAGTAGCTGCAGACAAGCCAGTGAAACGAAATACTGGCAAATCTAAGGCAGCAGTTAAGATTCCTACTGGTTCATCAGAATCAGAAGACAAGCCAGCAACTTCCCACGCTAACTTGTCAAATGATAAAGGAAAAACAGTTCGCCATGGACATGGTACTGGTTCCAAAAGGAAAGCTGCCCATAAGGGAAAAGCAATAATTGACTCGACTGATGAGCTGTCTATCACTGAGATAATGACAGCCAAGCTTGACCAGCTAATTGAGGCAGTAACCAAAAGTTGACCCGATCCTACTGCCCCTATTAGATCTGTGCATGACCAGCCACAAAAGCCAAAAGTGAGAAAATGCTACAAATGTGGCAGCAAAGCTCACTTGGCTAACCAGTGTACTCAAACCCAAACCCCATCTGCTGCTTCTTCTAGCAAGCCAGTAGAAAAGAAGAAGTCATCAAAGGTGACTCCTTCAGAACCCATCCTTGGATGGGTTCCCAAAAAGAACTAATCTCTAAGTTATTGTGCAGGGCATTCAAAACAAGCAAATCTGGTATCTCGATAGTGGTTGTTCGAGACATATGACCGAAAGTAAGTCCCTGCTGATGGACTATCAGGAAAAGGATGGTCCAGTAGTTTCGTATGGAGATAATTTGTTGGGTTACACAAAGGGTTTTGGTACTTTGACAAATGGGAATGTCACATTCTCAAATGTTGCATATGTAGTTGGGCTTAAACATAACTTACTCAGCATAAGCCAACTGACAAGCAAGAATAAGATAGTCCAATTCAGAAAGAAAATTGGTACTATTTTTGATAAGACAGGGAAGCCACTGCTGACTGCAAAACGTCATGAAAACATGTATCAAATTGACATGAACACAGCAGTCACAACAACTGATACTTGTTTCTATTCGAAGGCAGCAGACAACCTGAAGTGGTTATGGCACAAGAGACTCTCACATCTCAACTTCAAAGATATTCACAAATTATCCAGTAGAAGTTTGGTGTCTGGGCTACCCACAATGTCTTATGTGAAGGACAGATTGTGTCCTGGTTGTGAAAAGGGGAAACATCACCATGCCTCGTTCAAATCAAAGCAAATCTCATCTGTTGAGAAACCATTTCACTTACTTCATATGGATCTATTTGGTCCAGTGAATGTGGCCAGCTGTAGTGGGAAGAAGTATACACTGGTTATTGTTGATGAATACTCGAGATACACTTGGGTGTTCTTTTTGAGGCAAAAGAGTGAAGCTGCTGAAGAAATCATCAATTTTATCAAAAGAATGGAGCTTTTGAATGGGCAACTGGTGAAGCAACTAAGAAGTGATCATGGTACAGAATTCAGAAATGCTACATTAGAAGAATTTTGTGCTGACAAAGGTATTTCCCAAAATTTCTCTGCTGTGAGAACACCTCAGCAAAATGGTGTTGCAGAAAGAAGAAACAGAACTCTCATTGAAGCAGCAAGATCTATGTTGGCTGAGTCTGGGTTGATGAATTCCTACTGGGCAGAAGCTGTGAATACTGCCTGTTTTACCCAGAATAGATCTCTTATTGTGAAAAGACATCAGAAAACTGCTTATGAAGTTCTCAAAGGAAGAAGACCCTCAATTTCATTTCTTCATGTATTTGGCACTCCCTGTTACATTCTAAATAATAGGGATCAGCTGGGCAAATTCGATGCTAAAGCTGATGAAGGTATATTCCTTGGATATTCCAACATGTCAAAGGCATATAGGGTCTACAACAAAAGAAGGGGTTGTTTTGAAGAATCCATTAATGTTACATTCGATGAAACTGCCTCTGCTTCATCTACTGATCGTGAAGATGAAGTGTTACTGTTTGAAGAGCCTACTCAGCAAGCTCTTGATGATGAAGAGCCAGCAGCACAACCCTCACCAATCCATGCTGCTGGGTTCTCTGATGATGAAATGGAACATTCTGTTCCATCTGTGTCTAAACCAAGTAGACCTACTGGCTCAACTGAAGTGCTGCAACTTGAGCCTAGGTCTGCTGGTTCTGAGAGATCACAAGCTGGTACTGTTTCTACTGATATTGATCAGCAACCTTCTGTTGCTGCTCACTCATCTGAACCAGCTGATGATCAAGATGCTGTGTGTTCTACAACCAGCTCACCTGTTCATAACACCAAATGGACAAGGGAGCATCCGATCGAGCAGATTATTGGTAATCTTGCGAGTGGTGTTAAAACACGGAGGCATGCAACCAGCAACTTTTGTATGCATGTTAATTTTGTGTCTACCATTGAGCCCACGTGTCCTGAGGAAGCACTTCAAGATCCTAGCTGGGTTGGTTCAATGCAAGAAGAAATTACTCAGTTTGATAGGAACAAAGTGTGGACATTGGTACCTGAACCTGAGGATAAGACAAAGAAGATCATTGGTACTAAGTGGGTGTTTAAAAACAAGATGGATGAAGATGGTGTCGTTATCAGAAACAAAGCAAGATTGGTTGCTCAAGGGTTTAGACAGGAAGAAGGATTGGATTATGGGGAAACTTATGCACCAGTGGCTAGGATGGAAGCTATCAGATTGTTCTTAGCATATGCTGCTAGGATGAACTTCAGAGTATTTCAGATGGATGTTAAATCTGCATTTCTGAATGGGAAGCTGCAAGAAGAAGTTTATGTCAAACAGCCTCCTGGTTTTGTAAGCAGTAAATATCCAGACCATGTCTACAAGTTAGACAAAGCTCTTTATGGCCTTAAACAGGCTCCAAGAGCATGGTATGAGACACTTCATGTGTATCTCACTGGTATAGGTTTTAAAGTTGGAACAATTGATACCACTCTATTCTCAAAAGAGATAGATGGTGATCTCTTGTTGGTACAGATATATGTGGATGATATTATTTATGGTTCTAAAAATGAAAAATATTGTCAAGATTTTTCAAAACGTATGTCAAAGGCATATGAAATGAGTTTACAAAGAGATCTGCAATACTTTTTAGGATTGCAGATCAAATAACTTGATGATGGAATATTCATAAGTCAAGATAAATATATCAAAGATATGTTAAAGAAATTTGGTCTGACCTGTTTAAAAGACATAGGGACTCCAATGGCAGCATCCATTAAAATAGATGCTGATCCAAATGGTGAACCAGTCAATATCACTGAATATAGAGGTATGATTGGATCCCTACTTTATCTCACAGCCAGCAGACCAGATATTATGTTCGCCACATGTCTCTGTGCCAGATATCAAGCTGATCCTAAAGAGTCACACTTGCTGGCAGTAAAAAGAATATTCAGATACCTAAAAGGTACTGCTAAACGTGGTCTTTGGTATCCCAAAGACCAGGATTTTGAACTAATTGGGTATTCAGATGCTGACTTTGCAGGGTGTAAAATAGACAGGAAAAGTACTACTGGTGGGTGCCAGTTACTGGGTAGTAGGCTAGTCATCTGGACAAGCAAAAAGCAAAATACTGTGTCCACATCTACTGCTGAGGCAGAATATGTCTCTGCTGGTAGTTGTACTGCTCAAGTACTGTGGATGCAAAGCCAGCTAAAGGACTATGGTGTTCATGTTACAAAAACTCCAATCTACTGTGACAACACTAGTGCAATTGCTATCACCAACAATCCTGTGATGCACTCAAGGACTAAGCACATCGATGTTCGGTATCATTTCATAAGGGATCATGTTCAAAAGGGTGACGTTGAGTTACATTTTATTTCTACCGACCAGCAATTAGCAGACCTATTTACAAAGCCATTAGATGAGAAACGTTTTAACTATCTCATCTCTGAGCTGGGTATGCTTGAACTTTAAATAAAAGACAACTTTTGTTGGTGTGCTGGCTCTACAACGTGTAGGGCAAACCAGTAAGTCACATTTATTTACTTACTGCCTACATGTCAAACAACCAGCACAGCAAGGTCTTTTATATTTTGGTTACTTAAATGGTTTCAATAAAATAATAAATAGCTCTCCAAATTCAATGATTCCTTAAAACTGGAAACTCATTTACTTCCAATGATTTAAATTAAATTCATGACATATTAAATGTAACAAAAGTATTTTGTATTTATTACAAAAAAAAAAATTATTTTTGAGGTTTTAAATCAATTTGTTTGAAATGAAATCTGATGCATTTAATGCTGTATGAGAGTAATGAGTGTTTAAGCCGTATAAATGTCATGTCAACAGTCTGTCTCCCCTTGAAAACGTGCCAGTCTATCACATCTGCCCACGCGCCTGCAGATGACAGTAATTTTCTCTCTCCTGCACTTTTTCACCCAATCACAACGGATAAAAGTGTGTTTCATCTTACATAATAACCTTCGGTTATTCATTTCTCAAAACACACATTTTTTTTACTCTCAAAACTTTTTCAATCTTCAATCTTCAAATCTTCATCCTACACTCATCAATGGCAGAACAACAACAGCAATCACCACGTGCTGAAAGCCAGCAAGAGGAACAACAGCAACAACCACAACAGCAACCACAACCTTCCCCACCACCGGCACCGGCACCGGAGGAACCGGTGGTTCAAGAACACGTCGTTCAAGGACCACTGTTCAATCTCCACCCCAACCTGATTAGGGCTCCCAATGCACCTGATCACTCACTGATTCGCCTATCTAGAGGCAATGCTGCACATGTGATAATGCTAAAAACGAACATATATTTCATAGCATTATTCCTCAAGAAAGACAAGCTTTTAGTTGCAATTGTTCTATTTACAAGTGATATTCGTTTAAATAATAAAAGGTGAAGACAAAAGACAGATTCGACGAATTGAAGACGCAAACGACCAAAAAGCTCAAAAGAACAAAAGACAATCAAAAAGGTTCCAATTATTGATAAGAAACGTCTCGAAATTACAAGAGTACAAGATTCAAAACGCAAAGTACAAAATATAAAATTGTACGCGAGGACGTTCGAAAATTCGGAACCGGGACCAGAGTCAACTCTTAACGCTCGACGCAACGGACTAAAAATTACAAGTTAACTATGTATATAAATTAAATATAATATATAATTAATTATATTAATTATATATATATTATATATATATATTAAAAACCGTCGGCAGAGAAAACTCCAAGGACTGAGCTGTAATTTCTATCTCCGCGACTCGCGGAGTTTGAAGGGGTTTTTGCCGCGAGTCGCGGAGCCCCAATTTTCAACTCTGGCTATAAAGCCAACCGAATTCTGATCAAATTTCATCATCTTTTTCTTCCTCTTCATACGTAAAATTTATATTTATATAATTTATATTTTAATTTTAATTATAATTCTAATAATAAGGGTATGTTAGCGAATGTTGTAAGGGTGTAAGTCGAAATTCTGTCCGTGTAACGCTACGCTATTTTTAATCATTGTAAGTTATGTTCAACCTTTTTATATTAATGTCTCGTAGCTAAGTTATTATTATGCTTATTTAAAACGAAGTAATCATGATGTTGGGCTAATTACTAAAATTGGGTAATTGGGCTTTGTACCATAATTGGGGTTTGGACAAAAGAACGACACTTGTGGAAATTAGACTATGGACTATTAATGGGCTTTATATTTGTTTAACTAAATGAAAGTTTGTTAATGTTAATATAAAGATTTACAATTGGGCGTCCCTATAAATTACCATATACACTCAATCGGACACGATGGGCGGGGTATTTATATGTACGAATAATCGTTCATTTAACCGGACACGGGAATGGATTAATAGCCACTAGAATAATTAAAACAGGGGTGAAATTACATTCAAGGGTAATTGGTGTAATTGTTAACAAAGTAGTAAAACCTTGGTTTACACGCAGTCGATAACCTGGTGTATTCATTAAACAAAGTATTAAAACCTTGTTACAATTCGAATCCCCAATTAGTTGGAATATTTATCTTCGGGTATAATAATAATTTGACAAGGACACTTGCAATTTATATTTATGACTGATGGACTGTTATGGACAAAAACCAGACGGACATATTGAATAATCCAGGACAAAGGACAATTAACCCATGGGCATAAAACTAAAATCAACACGTCAAACATCATGATTACGGAAGTTTAAATAAGCATAATTCTTTTATTTCATATTTAATTTCCTTTATTTTATATTTAATTGCACTTCTAATTATCGCACTTTTATTTATTGTTATTTAATCGCACTTTTAATTATCGCAATTTCATTATCGTTATTTACTTTATGCTTTAATTTAAGTCTTGTATTTATTTTATATTTTACATTAGGTTTTAACTGCGACTAAAGTTTTAAAATCGACAAACCGGTCATTAAACGGTAAAAACCCCCCTTTATAATAATAATATTACTTATATATATATTTGTATTTTTATAAAATAAACTAATATAGCGTTGAACTTTGTTTAAAGATTTCCCTGTGGAACGAACCGGACTTACTAAAAACTACACTACTGTACGATTAGGTACACTGCCTATAAGTGTTGTAGCAAGGTTTAAGTATATCCATTCTATAAATAAATAAATATCTTGTGTAAAATTGTATCGTATTTAATAGTTTTTTCTAGTAAAATTTAATAGTATTTTATACCCCTTAGCTTTAACATCAAGTATTTTTGGCGCCGCTGCCGGGGATCGAACCCGGGTCACCCGCGTGACAGGCGGGAATACTTACCACTATACTACAACTAACTTAAAATTATAATCGCAAATTGAAATTACTAATTGGAATGATAATTGGTACATAGTAAAAGGTGTCTAAGAATATTAAAGCTTACAGGAAAAACTAAATCCCAAATGGAAATAACTTAAAAAGAAACTAAAACTTAAAAAGGCGTCGCAAAATTCTAAAGCACCTAAATCTTAGTCTAAAGAAAAAGCACTTAAGGAATTCTACGGCAAAGCCTAAAAATCTAGGAGTAAAAATAACTATAGCAAAAACTAAGTTTAAAATTAAATATGAGCTAAAAAATACAAATTTTACGCTACAACGATTAAAAAGGGACAAAATATAAAAATATATAAAAAGTTGTAAAAAGTACAATTTTTATAAAAATATTATTTTTATATTATTTATTTTATAAAACTATTAATTTTATAATTTAATAAAACTAATTTAACTAAAATATATAAATAAAAAGTAAAAAGTAAAAATAAAACTAAAACTAATAATAATAATAATAATAATAATAATTAGGTTAAATAATAATAATAATAATTAATAACCCGTAATTAATGCAGTTTTAGGGCTTCTGTTCGCGTGTCAGAGTGGCTCCGCGAGTTGCGGTGATTAATGAGGAAAACCCCGCGAGTCGCGGGGTTCAGAATTTCAGTTGACAGCTTTCAATTTTTACGCGTTTTTCTTTATTTTTTTTTTATTTTATGTTTTCTGTTTTTTTTAAATAAATAAAAGATTTTAAAATAAAACTTATATTTTTATAAACTAAAATAGAAATAAAGAAACTTATAAAACTTAAATATTTAACAAAATCTTAAAAATGCTTATATTTTTGTTTTTTCTCTTTTTATATTTTTGAATAATTAAAACGTATTTTTACATAAGCGAATTTTAATAAAAGTAAACTAAAAAATCTTTTTTTTTTATATTAGCATTGCGCTTCCGGCTTTTAAGATAGAGTCCCCGGCAGCGGCGCCAAAAATACTTGATGTTAAAGCTAAGGGGTATAAAATACTATTAAATTTTAATAGAAAAAACTATTAAATACGATACAATTTTACACAAGATATTTATTTATTTATAGAATGGATATACTTAAACCTTGCTACAACACTTATAGGCAGTGTACCTAATCGTACAGTAGTGTAGTTTTTAGTAAGTCCGGTTCGTTCCACAGGGAAATCTTTAAACAAAGTTCAACGCTATATTAGTTTACTTTTATAAAAATACAAATATATATATAAGTAATATTATTATTATAAAGGGGGGTTTTTACCGTTTAATGACTGGTTTGTCGATTTTAAGACTTTAGTCGCAGTTAAAACCTAATGTAAAATATAAAATAAATACAAGACTTAAATTAAAGCGTAAAGTAAATAACGATAATGAAATTGCGAATAATAAAAGTGCGATAAAATAAAATTGCGATAATTAGAAGTGCAATTAAATATAAAATAAAGGAAATTAAATATGAAATAAAAGAATTATGCTTATTTAAACTTCCGTAATCATGATGTTTGACGTGTTGATTTTAGTTTTATGCCCATGGGTTAATTGTCCTTTGTCCTGGATTATTTAATATGTCCGTCTGGTTTTTGTCCATAACAGTCCATCAGTCATAAATATAAATTGCAAGTGTCCTTGTCAGATTATTATTATACCCGAAGATAAATATTCCAACTAATTGGGGATTCGAATTGTAACAAGGTTTTAATACTTTGTTTAATGAATACACCAGGTTATCGACTGCGTGTAAACCAAGGTTTTACTACTTTGTTAACAATTACACCAATTACCCTTGAATGTAATTTCACCCCTGTTTTAATTATTCTAGTGGCTATTAATTCATTCCCGTGTCCGGTTAAATGAACGATTATTCGTACATATAAATACCCCGCCCATCGTGTCCGATCGAGTGTATACGGTAATTTATAGGGACGCCCAATTGTAAATCTTTATATTAACATTAAAAAACTTTCATTTAGTTAAACAAATATAAAGCCCATTAATAGCCCATAGTCTAATTTCCACAAGTGTCGTTCTTTTGTCCAAACCCCAATTATGGTACAAAGCCCAATTACCCAATTTTAGTAATTAGCCCAACATCATGATTACTTCGTTTTAAATAAGCATAATAATAACTTAGCTACGAGACATTAATATAAAAAGGTTGAACATAACTTACAATGATTAAAAATAGCGTAGCGTTACACGGACAGAATTTCGACTTACACCCTTACAACATTCGCTAACATAACCTTATTACAAAATAAAATACTTGATGTTAAAGCTAAGGGGTATAAAATACTATTAAATTTTACTAGAAAAAACTATTAAATACGATACAATTTTACACAAGATATTTATTTATTTATAGAATGGATATACTTAAACCTTGCTACAACACTTATAGGCAGTGTACCTAATCGTACAGTAGTGTAGTTTTTAGTAAGTCCGGTTCGTTCCACAGGGAAATCTTTAAACAAAGTTCAACGCTATATTAGTTTATTTTATAAAAATACAAATATATATATAAGTAATATTATTATTATAAAGGGGGGTTTTTACCGTTTAATGACCGGTTTGTCGATTTTAAAACTTTAGTCGCAGTTAAAACCTAATGTAAAATATAAAATAAATACAAGACTTAAATTAAAGCATAAAGTAAATAACGATAATGAAATTGCGATAATTAAAAGTGCGATTAAATAACAATAAATAAAAGTGCGATAATTAGAAGTGCAATTAAATATAAAATAAAGGAAATTAAATATGAAATAAAAGAATTATGCTTATTTAAACTTCCGTAATCATGATGTTTGACGTGTTGATTTTAGTTTTATGCCCATGGGTTAATTGTCCTTTGTCCTGGATTATTCAATATGTCCGTCTGGTTTTTGTCCATAACAGTCCATCAGTCATAAATATAAATTGCAAGTGTCCTTGTCAAATTATTATTATACCCGAAGATAAATATTCCAACTAATTGGGGATTCGAATTGTAACAAGGTTTTAATACTTTGTTTAATGAATACACCAGGTTATCGACTGCGTGTAAACCAAGGTTTTACTACTTTGTTAACAATTACACCAATTACCCTTGAATGTAATTTCACCCCTGTTTTAATTATTCTAGTGGCTATTAATCCATTCCCGTGTCCGGTTAAATGAACGATTATTCGTACATATAAATACCCCGCCCATCGTGTCCGATTGAGTGTATATGGTAATTTATAGGGACGCCCAATTGTAAATCTTTATATTAACATTAACAAACTTTCATTTAGTTAAACAAATATAAAGCCCATTAATAGCCCATAGTCTAATTTCCACAAGTGTCGTTCTTTTGTCCAAACCCCAATTATGGTACAAAGCCCAATTACCCAATTTTAGTAATTAGCCCAACATCATGATTACTTCGTTTTAAATAAGCATAATAATAACTTAGCTACGAGACATTAATATAAAAAGGTTGAACATAACTTACAATGATTAAAAATAGCGTAGCGTTACACGGACAGAATTTCGACTTACACCCTTACAACATTCGCTAACATACCCTTATTATTAGAATTATAATTAAAATTAAAATATAAATTATATAAATATAAATTTTACGTATTTATAATTTATATAAAACTATTTCATACGTAAAATTTATATTTATATTTATAATTTATATTTTAATTTTAATTATAATTCTAATAATAAGGGTATGTTAGCGAATGTTGTAAGGGTATAAGTCGAAATTCTGTCCGTGTAACGCTACGCTATTTTTAATCATTGTAAGTTATGTTCAACCTTTTTACATTAATGTCTCGTAGCTAACTTATTATTATGCTTATTTAAAACGAAGTAATCATGATGTTGGGCTAATTACTAAAATTGGGTAATTGGGCTTTGTACCATAATTGGGGTTTGGACAAAAGAACGACACTTGTGGAAATTAGACTATGGGCTATTAATGGGCTTTATATTTGTTTAACTAAATGAAAGTTTGTTAATGTTAATATAAAGAATTACAATTGGGCGTCCCTATAAATTACCATATACACTCGATCGGACACGATGGGCGGGGTATTTATATGTACGAATAATCGTTCATTTAACCGGACACGGGAATGGATTAATAGCCACTAGAATAATTAAAACAGGGGTGAAATTACATTCAAGGGTAATTGGTGTAATTGTTAACAAAGTAGTAAAACCTTGGTTTACACGCAGTCGATAACCTGGTGTATTCATTAAACAAAGTATTAAAACCTTGTTACAATTCGAATCCCCAATTAGTTGGAATATTTATCTTCGGGTATAATAATAATTTGACAAGGACACTTGCAATTTATATTTATGACTGATGGACTGTTATGGACAAAAACCAGACGGACATATTAAATAATCCAGGACAAAGGACAATTAACCCATGGGCATAAAACTAAAATCAACACGTCAAACATCATGATTACGGAAGTTTAAATAAGCATAATTCTTTTATTTCATATTTAATTTCCTTTATTTTATATTTAATTGCACTTCTAATTATCGTACTTTTATTTATTGTTATTTAATCGCACTTTTAATTATCGTACTTTTTAATTATCGCAATTTTATTTTATCGCATTTTTATTATTCGCAATTTCATTATCGTTATTTACTTTACGCTTTAATTTAAAGTCTTGTATTTATTTTATATTTTACATTAGGTTTTAACTGCGACTAAAGTCTTAAAATCGACAAACCGGTCATTAAACGGTAAAAACCCCCCTTTATAATAATAATATTACTCATATATATATTTGTATTTTTATAAAAGTAAACTAATATAGCGTTGAACTTTGTTTAAAGATTTCCCTGTGGAACGAACCGGACTTACTAAAAACTACACTACTGTACGATTAGGTACACTGCCTATAAGTGTTGTAGCAAGGTTTAAGTATATCCATTCTATAAATAAATAAATATCTTGTGTAAAATTGTATCGTATTTAATAGTATTTTCCTAGTAAAATAATAACTATTTTATATACACCTCGCTTCACATCAAGTATTTTTAAATTTATATAATTTTAAGTTAGTTGTAGTAATAAGGTTAGGTTAGTTAAGTATTTATAAGTTTCTTTTATTTTTCCGTCACCTTTTATTTTTCAATCACTTTTTCTTTTTCGACCTTTTGCGACGAACTCTTTTTCTTTCTTATTTCTCGCTATTCTAGTTTTAGGACATAGATTTTTATTCTACTTCTTATCTAAATTTCTTAAAATTACGAAAATTTATTTTAAGTGGTTAAATTGATAGACATCAAAATTTTCTGGTTCGTAGTAATAGTTGGATTTGTACGTGGACCGGGTTATTGGAGCCAAACAGTCCTCAATTATATTGAGACCAAATGAATCCTGCCCCTCTGCTGCATCTTTTGGCTATTCGAAACGTGGGCAAAATCAGAAAAGTCTATTGATTGGATAACTTATTATAATTTTTCTTTCCTTTTTAAAACTAATAGGATATTCAGTGAATGCACCGAGCAAGACGTTCATCACCTTTTGTACGTTCACCACCTGTAACTAGATCAAGACATTTAGCAAATATAACCGCCGTTGATTTTTCTTTAGAATCGTCATCCAGTCGACCAAGTACTTCAGTTCAAATTTCCGATAATCCATTTTTTGAACCCAATCTCACAATTGAGAATCCAGAGAATATTCAGGAACGGTTCGTAGATCCTGAACCATTAAACTTTCCTCCGGAACCACCAATCATTCAAACAGAGATTGTTGAGGAACGAACCATTAAATCAGAACCATCTAGTGATACCGATTCAACAAATTCAATTATGGAGAATCTGGAACCTTTAAGTATGGAAGACCGAATGAGAGCTAAACGCACTGGCCAAGGTCACGCAATTACTCATCCAGACATTAATGCGCCAGATTATGAAATCAAAGGACAAATTTTACACATGGTGACTAATCAATGCCAATTTAGTGGTGCGCCGAAGGAAGATCCAAATGAACATCTACGTACCTTTAATAGAATCTGCACACTATTTAAAATACGAGAAGTGGAGGATGAACAGATATATCTCATGTTATTTCCCTGGACTTTAAAGGGAGAAGCCAAAGATTGGTTGGAATCGTTACCTGAAGGGGCGATTGATACATGGGACGTTTTAATTGACAAATTTCTTAAACAATTCTTTCCTGCATCTAAAGCCGTAAGACTTCAAGCAGAAATTGTTACGTTCACACAGAAACCAAATGAAACTCTATATGAGGCGTGGACAAGATATGGAAAGTTATTAAGAGGATGTCCGCAACATGGTTTAGACACCTGTCAAATAGTACAAATATTCTACCAAGGATGCGACATCACTACAAGGAAAGATATAGATATAGCAGCTGGTGGTTCTATTATGAAGAAAACCGAAACTGATGCTTACAAAATTATTGATAACACTGCTTCCCACTCACATGAGTGGCACCAAGAAAAAGATATCATTAGATCATCTAAAGCAGCTAGAGCCGATTCTAGCCATGACTTAGATTCCATTTCCGCAAAGATAGATGCTGTGGAGAGACGAATGGAAAAGATGACTAAAGATATTCACTCAATACGAATTAGTTGTGAGCAGTGTGGAGGACCACATTTGACAAAAGATTGTCTAAGTATTGAATTAACAATGGAACAAAGAGAGAATATTTCATACATAAACCAAAGGCCTGGAAATAATTATCAGAATAATTATCAACCGCCAAGACCGATTTACAATCAAAACCAGAATTATAACCGAAATATTCCATACAATAACCAACAAGGTCCTAGCAATCAACAAGTATCCAATAATACTTACAATCAGCAAAGACCAAATTTTCAAAACAAACCACCACAACAAACCGATGATAAAAAACCGAATTTAGAAGATATGATGACAAAGCTAGTTGAAACTCAAACGCAGTTTTTCACATCTCAGAAACAAACTAATGAACAAAATGCTCAAGCATTTAGAAATCAACAAGCTTCTATTCAAAATCTGGAACAAGAAGTAAGTAACCTAGCAAGGTTGATAGGTGAAAGAAAACCGGGAAGTCTACCTAGTGATACAAATGCTAACCCACGGAATGAAACAGCTAAAGCTATTACCACAAGAAGTGGTACAACACTTAAACCACCTGAAAAACCTGTAACTTCTGATGAAACTATTCCTACTCCACAAGAACCACAACCTGATCAAGATAAGGAAAAAGAACCGGTAGTTGAAAAGGTTAATGAAGATAACACAGTTAAGGATAAACCTTATGTTAAACCATACCAACCACCACTTCCTTATCCGAGTAAAATGAAGAAAGAAAAACTTGAAGCCGAGCAATCCAAATTTTTGGATATGTTTAAACAGATAAATGTAAATCTTCCTTTCATTGATGTGATTTCAGGAATGCCAAGATATGCTAAATTCTTGAAAGATCTAATCACGAATAGAAAGAAAATGGAAGAACTCTCGACTGTTACTATGAATGCTAATTGTTCAGCAGTGCTGTTGAATAAGATACCAGAAAAACTATCTGATCCAGGAAGTTTCACAATTCCATGTTTTCTGGGTAGTCTTAGTTCAATAGAAGCATTGGCAGACTTAGGTGCTAGTATAAATCTAATGCCGTATTCACTATACACTAAACTAGACCTTGGAGAATTAAAACCAACCAGAATAAGCATACAACTAGCCGATAGATCAATAAAATATCATAGAGGGATAATGGAGAACATGCTAGTTAAAGTTGGTACTTTAGTATTTCCAGTAGATTTTGTTGTTTTGGACATGGAAGAAGATTCTCAAGTTCCTCTCATATTAGGAAGACCATTCTTAAACACGGCTAAAGCAATGATAGACGTGTTCGGTAAGAAACTGACCCTAAGTATAGAGAATGAGAGTGTTACCTTTTCAGTTGATAGAGCAATGCAACAACCACAATCTGCAGATGATACATGTTATTATATTCAAACTATAGATGCACATGCAGAATTATTAGAAGAATTTCCAGAATTACAAGGAACAGGAGAATGTTCTTTAGGAGAAGGTAATGAACCAATTGATGAAGCTGAAATGTTAGCTACACTTATAGCTAATGGATATGAACCAACAACAGAAGAAATTCAAATGCTAAAAGAAGAAGACAGATATCGATATAAATCATCGATAGAAGAACCTCCGAAATTAGAGTTAAAGCCACTTCCAAACCATTTGGAATACGCTTATTTACATGGTGAATCTGAATTACCTGTAATAATATCGTCTTCTCTTACTGAAAATGAGAAATCACAACTCATTTCTGTGTTAAAAGCTCATAAACCAGCCATTGCATGGAAGATTCATGATATTAAAGGAATAAGTCCTTCGTATTGCACACATAAAATCCTTATGGAAGAAGGTCATAAAACGTATGTGCAACGTCAACGAAGACTAAATCCTAATATGCAAGATGTAGTTAAGAAAGAGATTATTAAACTGCTAGATGCAGGTTTGATATATCCAATCTCTGATAGTCCATGGGTAAGTCCAGTTCAATGCGTACCAAAGAAGGGTGGCATGACTGTCATTATAAATGAGAAAAATGAGCTTATTCCTACTAGGACTGTAACAGGATGGCGTGTATGTATTGATTATAGAAAATTAAATGACGCCACCAGAAAAGATCACTTTCCCTTACCTTTCATAGATCAAATGTTGGAAAGATTAGCCGGAAATAGTTACTATTGTTTTCTAGATGGATTTTCCGGATATTTTCAAATTCCAATAGCACCCGAAGATCAAGAGAAAACCACATTCACGTGCCCTTATGGTACTTTTGCTTACAAACGCATGCCATTTGGACTTTGTAACGCCCCTGCAACCTTTCAAAGGTGTATGATGGCGATTTTTCATGACATGATAGAAGAATGCATGGAAGTATTCATGGATGACTTTTCAGTCTTCGGTGATACATTTAAATCATGTCTAGTTAATCTGGAACGAATGCTAATTAGATGCGAAAAATCAAATCTAGTACTTAATTGGGAGAAATGCCATTTCATGGTTAAAGAAGGCATCGTTCTTGGACATAAAATTTCAAAAGAAGGAATTGAAGTGGATAGAGCTAAAGTAGATGTAATTGCTAAACTTCCACATCCCACAAATGTTAGAGGAGTTAGGAGTTTTCTAGGGCATGCCGGTTTTTACAGACGTTTCATAAAAGATTTTTCTAAAATTGCCACTCCTATGAATAAACTCCTAGAAAAGGATGCGCCATTCATCTTTTCAGATGAGTGTATCAAATATTTTAATATTCTTAAAGAAAAACTCACTAATGCACCGATCATGATAACACCAAATTGGAATCTACCATTTGAACTAATGTGCGATGCAAGTGATTTTGCAATGGGAGCCGTTTTAGGACAAAGGATTGAAAAACAATTTCAACCTATATATTATGCTAGTAAGACATTACAAGGAGCACAAACAAACTATACAACTACTGAAAAAGAACTCCTTGCTATTGTCTTTGCTTTTGACAAATTTCGATCATATCTCGTTCTAGCAAAAACGGTGGTCTATACCGACCATTCTGCTCTTAGATACCTATTTTCAAAACAAGATGCTAAACCAAGATTAATCCGTTGGATCTTACTCTTACAAGAGTTTGATATTGAAATCCGAGATAAAAGAGGAGCAGAAAATCTCGCCGCTGATCATCTTTCTCGTCTTGAAAATCCCGAATTAGAAGTTCTAAATGAATCGGCCATACAAGACAACTTTCCTGATGAATATCTATTGAAGATAGATTATAAAGAAATTCCATGGTTTGCAGACTATGCAAACTACTTAGTTTGTGGATTCCTTGAAAAAGGATTATCGTACCAAAGACGAAAGAAATTCTTCAGTGATATAAAACACTATTTCTGAGAAGATCCACATCTGTTTAAAAGTTGTCCCGATGGAATAATACGCCGATGTGTATTTGAAGATGAAGCTAGTAAAATTTTAAACCATTGTCACACAGGACCAACAGGAGGGCATTATGGGCCTCAACTAACAGCAAGAAAAGTTTATGAAGCTGGATTCTATTGGCCTACAATTTACAAAGACGCACACCTTCTTTGCAAATCCTGTGATGCATGTCAAAGGGCCGGAAAAATAAGTCAACGTGATGAAATGCCACAAAATGTCATCCAAGTATGTGAAGTATTTGACATTTGGGGTATTGACTTTATGGGTCCATTTCCAAAATCTCATAATAATCTATATATACTCGTAGCCATTGATTATGTATCTAAATGGGCGGAAGCACAAGCTCTCCCAACTAACGATGCACGAGTTGTAGTCAACTTTTTAAAACGTCTTTTTGCAAGGTTTGGAACACCGAAAGCTTTAATAAGTGATCGGGGTACTCATTTCTGTAATAATCAACTTGAGAAAGTTCTTAAAAGATATGGAGTAACTCATAAAATCTTCACCGCATATCATCCACAAACAAGTGGACAAGTTGAAAATACCAACCGAGTTTTAAAACGTATTCTAGAGAAAACCGTAGGATCAAATCCGAAGGAATGGTCCATTAAATTGGAGGATGCACTCTGGGCTTTTAGAACAGCCTACAAAACTCCAATTGAAACCACACCTTTTAGACTTGTTTATGGAAAAGCATGTCATCTTCCAGTAGAAATTGAACACAAAGCATTTTGGGCTTTGAAGACATGTAATCTTGATTTACATGAAGCCGGACGTCTACGATTAAGTCAACTAAACGAATTAGAAGAATTAAGACATGAAGCATACGATAATTCGTTAATCTATAAAGAAAGAACGAAGAAATGGCATGATAAAAGAATCAGAAGTTCAAAAGAATTTAAAGAAGGAGACAGAGTTCTTCTTTTCAATTCACGATTCAAGCTATTTCCTGGAAAATTGAAATCAAGATGGTCTGGACCATTCATAGTCAAAAGAGTTTTCCCATACGGAACGATAGAATTGATAAATTCAAATGGGATTGAATTTAAAGTTAATGGTCACAGAGTTAAACATTACATACATGGTCCGATGGAAGTCGACAACGAAGTTAATCACAATTTCGACACCACAGCTAACTAAGTGTGGGGAGAATCAAGTCTTTAAAGGATAATATGTATTTCTGTTAGAGTTAGATTGTCTGTTTTCGTGTAGTTCTCGAAAATGGAACACGTATGGTCTTTCCCTAGCAGACCCTAAAGAACTAGTCTTCTCCCCCCATTCTGAATTTTTATTTTTTTTAGGTTTTTACAAAATGAAGACTGCCTGTGAACTAAACCATGGTCTAATGCTACACGCTTTGATCACTAAACGTAATAATGACATACTACCGAGTGAATTAGTATCAGTAATCAGAGAAAGAATGGACGGAGTTAGAAAAGGATCCAGATGCGAAGATAATAAGTTACAATTTGGTAAAGGAAAATCAAAATCCGCAGCGAAAAGAAGAGCACGACACCTAGAACGATGTCACAAATGCGGAAAATGGTCACATGGAGGTAAATGTTCAAATAATCAAACCTATTCAAATACCGAATTTGTTACTTTATGCAGAGACGGACCGTTCATATGTTTAGAAGAAAAGACACTGAATGCTCGAGGTTACGCCTTTGGAGCCATGGAAAACCAATTAAACCGACTATCTTATGAATGGAATAGATCATATAACTAAGAAATCTATTTCACAGGTATGTCTGTACAGTTTTTATTTTTATTTTTATTTTTAACCTTTTGATAATAAACGCTAATTTGTTCGCTAAAAAGTATTAAATTGGTATTGAATAAAATTAGGTTTGGCGACCGAAATTATTGATATCATTCAAAAATTTATTACATCACTGCGAAATTTAACGTTTATTCTTAAGGTATAAATATCTTTAATCAATCAACCCAAAATATTTCAAAAATTCGTCATGAGTTAAATTAGGTCTTGGAACCGAAATTACTTTACCGAAAAGAGGGGCGCATATTTTTGATAATATTTGATTGATTAAAGTGGGATAAAAAGACAAAAAGATTTTTAATTTTATTTTTACCATGTTTTTAAAATTAATATTTAAATCTTAAATTAATATTGTAAACTTTGTAAAAACAATATATTTAAAATTGTAAATATTTGAAAAATTAATATAAGTTTGATATGAATTTATAAATTTTTAAATTAAGTTTGGTGTGAATTTTTAATTTTTAAAATATTAATTTTTAATTTTATGCATTTTAAATTTTGAGTTTGGTGTGAATTTTTAATATTAATTTTGAATTTTATATTTATGTTGTGTGAATTTAAAAACAAAAATTTACTTTATCTCATTAAGTTAAGAATATGATTTTTAAAATTCGTCGTAAGTTGAAGACTAGGTCTTTGAACCGAAATTGCTTTACCCGAGGGAGGGACGAGAACTTTTATTATCATTATTTTTAATCTTATTGATTTAAAGTATGCCAAAAACATTGAAAAAACCCAAAAATCTTAGCTTTTAAAACAATCGCTACAAAAAGACAAATTTTAAAATTTTGTCGAAGGACGGACTAGGACATCGATCCGAAACGACCTCGTCCTAAATAACAAGGGAAACAAAATTTTAAAATTAATTTCTTAATTGTTTTATAAGTTAAAGATTATAAAAAAAAAAAAAAAAAAAAAAAAAGAGCAAACTCCGCGACTCGCGGAGTTTGAGGTGCAAAACCTCCGCGACTCGCGGAGGGACCAAAACCCAGAAAAAAAAAATAAAAGAGCTGCACGAACTGATCAACTCCCACACAAAAACACTGCGAATTTCACAGCGAAAAACACCCCGAAAAACCCGAAAATCACCCCCAAAAATCCCAATTTTTAACCGTTAATCACCAAATTTTTTGCTAAAATCATGTTAAGAAGGATGCTATCTAAGAATTTCTCAAGAAAAACGGTAAATTTCTACACCTAAACACCATTTAATCCGAATTTTGGTGTTCTTGAGCTATTTTTTCCCCAATTTGATTTTGATGCTTTTTAGTGTAATTAGACTTAAATTGTTTATGTATTATGCTTGTATAACCTAGATTGATGCTGTTTAACATGATTAGAAGCCTTAAACTTCAAATTTTGAATAATCTAGGGTTTGTGTTCTTGAGCAATTTGGGGCTTTTTGATATAAACAGGTTATGGCCGATTTTTGTCATGAATTGTTGCTAAATTGAGTAGTGTAACATGTCTAGGTAGTTAAATGATCCAAACTTTGAGCCTAAACATGATTTTGAGAATTAAAGTGGACTTTTTCAAGTCCAAAATTCATGAACTTGATTTTTGAAAGATAATGCCATTTGAGACTTGTTTAATTGCTAGTAATGATTATTTTGACATTTTATTTGAGTTGAATGCTTATGAACTTGGCAAAAATTTTCGTATATGCTTATTTGAAAAAGTGTAGATTTGATAAAAATGTGAAAATAAGCTTAAGTTTGATATAAATTGATAATGTCATTGTAATTATTTTGATTGATGATTTTGCTGACACTAATGCATATTTGGATGCACAAAATTTGTGTTTGATGTGTTTTGCAGAATGAAAGGGGTGAATCTTCATCCCAAGCCCGCCATGCTCCTGCTGAGAATTTGGAACAACAGGAGGTAGATAACTACTACAAGAATGATGTACCTCATCCAGTCATGACCTTTTCCGATATGCATTTGGAAGAGTTGCACCCGAACCTGAGATTTGACAGACTTTGGATAGATTATCCAAAATATCAACGGGGTTTGCATACTCTTCATTCCAAGGTTGTTGAGGTACCGAGGGTCATAGAATGGGGACCCTTAGAAGCTGTAGAATTGGCCGGGCCAATTAGGGAATTACTAGTACAGAGGTATGGTAATTCTTCTTTTAATGACTGGATATGTTTATTCACCATACGCAGACCTGTATATAAAGTATGGTGTGAAGAGTTGTTATGTAGTATAGAGTTGAATGATCGGGTAGCTAGTTTAACCGATCGTTCTTTTATTAGATTTTTGTTAGGCGGTTCGATGCGCCACATGTCTTTACTGGACATGGCTCAGGCTTTACGTATATATACGCCTGAGGAGTTAGCGTCTGCCGATTGTAGAGGATTGATACTAAACGGTAGAAAGATAGATGAAAATTTTGATACACACGGTGTGTGGAGTCAAATGACAAGCCATCACCGTTTCAAAGGGGGAAACTACTCTTATTTGGATATAGATAGAGCCGAATTAAGAGTGATACATAGGTTTTTAGCTAATTCGATTACACAAAGGGGTAAAAACAAAGAAAAGGTAAATGAACAAGATTTGTTTTACCATATGTGTATTCGAGACCCACAGAGCGCTGTAAGTATACCATATTGTGTGGGTTATTATTTATCAGCTATGGTTCGGGGGATGCGACCACATAGCATAATAGGAGGTGGTATTTTTATTACTTTGATTGGTGAATATCTCGGTGTGGATATAAGTCGGGGGGGATTATTACTAGAAGAGCCGGAACCCCGCTACACTATAGGTTTAAATGTATACCATGGTGCGAAAGTTTTGAAGCGGCGAAATAACGCCGCAGTACGATACCATGGTAGACATCCACAGGTGGAGAGAAACCAGGAACAAGGTAATGTAGGAGGGGGGAATGAGATGCAAGAAATGCATAGGTTTATAGCTTCTCAGGAGTACGAAAATGCTAGACAGAGAGCATTTGAAGATTGGCAAGTTCATCAGAACCAGATCATAGCGCATTGCCAACATATAGGTAGAAACTATATTCCTACACCGAAACCCGTCTTCCCTCCTTGGTCGATAGAGATGCAGCCACCATATCCTACGTATGACCCTGCCGAAGCATTCTATAGCACTTATGGTTATGCGTGGAACCCCTATTGGTACCAATATCATCCTTAGTTTACTTATTAATTTTTTTTTTTTTTTTGTAATTTGTAATTATTGATACGTTTAATATTTTTGTTAATATTGTAATCATTTTATAATTGTCTAACTTTTATTCTTAGACTTTAATAATTTTTGAACGTGGGGTAATATACCAAACTTCAAAAATATGTATATATGTTTGCAGTTTATCTTATGTACACAACAGGGTAAAACAACGCATTTTCAAAGACTGGCATTAAGTTCAGCAAAAGCAACTAATTTTGACGACAAGATGCAAAATATATGTGAAATAACAACAAGACGGAATGAACAAATGATGTGCACCATTTATCATTCAGCAAACAAACGCCAATATATTTGGAAACTTTGGTAAAAATTTAATCATTTTCACACAAATCACCCTCAATAATTTAAATTGTTACTGATTTCTTGCAAATGAGGGCATTGCAAGATCTTAAGTGTGGGAAGGGGTTAAATTCTTTCGGATTTTAAAATTTTTATATTAAACACTTGGTTACCATTAAAAATACTAGTAAAGCAGTAGTTGTATTAGAATCTAGTGCTCTCTGATAATAAAGAACAACCCTAGTCTTATATACTGACTACCCAATTCTAGTAAAATTTTTCAAAATTTTCAATTAAATGAACTCAAAATCATGTTTATACATATTTATGAACGATAAAACTAGGTTTTAACACCGAAATTATTGTTACCTCGGAAAGGACATAAATTGAGAAACAAATTAAAATGTTAAAATTCATTTAAAATGGAATAGAGGACGATAAAAAGAAAAATAAAAAGCCAAGTGTGGGAAAATTTACCAAGTTATTTTAAACATATGTCACATATATCTGTAACAAATAACTGAAAATACTTTTGCTTTGGACTAAACTAAACTGTTTTACCCGATGAAAGAAAAGAAGAGATGGATCTGCACGATGAATCAATTCCATCATTAAAAGGAAGTAAAGTCTTCCGAAAAAGACACGCGCTTCTTGATTTAGGTCATGAAGTTGTCGTCCAGACCAGCTGTAGGTTGACGAAAAATCTAGAAAAGTCATCACTAAAATCAGCAGGAAATCCACGGACCTCAGCATTAAACAGGGTCGCCAAGTGGTCAGATTTATCCTAACCATGAGAAGGATTTATCTCGTACAATGGGGGGCACCATGCAAATTAGCTGGATAAGACTAATGAATCAGATCCCCAGAAAGGATAATCTCCTTAAAGATTAAAAATCAGCTTTTAAGACTGATATTACTCAATCCTAGAGATTGACCTTAAAGATTGAGAATTACAAACTCATGGAATTCAATGATATCTAAACTCGAGCTTAAACGAGAAAATATTTTGATCAAAATTATAAACCGATTTGTTTTCTGAAAACCCTATTTTCAATGCGTTCATTACCATTGAATGTAAAATCCTAGGAATTCACCTGGAATTCATTAGGTCACCTGAACTAAATCGGGTGTCAACCGTAAGAACGGTGGTTGCATAGTGGTCAAAGACAGGACCTTGTGCCAGACCGAAAAAAATTATAAGGGTAAGCTTTACTATTGCTCCTACCAAGGATAGTAATTGCGTTCGACACGTTATAGACCATAATCAAAAGCATGTCACGGGACATTGCCTTAAACAGTTGCTTGTTCAACGCTTTCCTTTACAACCGGACGGTAGTTTACCGAAAGGTAATATACGGGACAAGTAAACTGGACGTGTTGCTTTCCAAATACAAGGTTAGCAAGTGGGTGACACAAAACCGCAAGTTTTGAGCTAAAATTTTCAAATCTGAAACCCACCAAACCCACAAAAATATTTTGCAAACACCGGTAAAGGGTTATTCCGGAAAACTTATTTAGGGTAAAAACTAGATTTCAAAAGATCAAATGTTTTCATAAAGATCCAATTTCCTTAATGGATCTAAATTTTTATAGTCATGTGGGACTGTAAACCATATCGTTACTACCATTGTTTATACCGCCGTATAGAAATCACTGATGTACAAAGTGTGAAGAATAAAGAAGTGATTCTAGTATTTCAAGACAATATTGCTTGAGGACAAGCAACGCTCAAGTGTGGGAATATTTGATAATGCTAAAAACGAACATATATTTCATAGCATTATTCCTCAAGAAAGACAAGCTTTTAGTTGCAATTGTTCTATTTACAAGTGATATTCGTTTAAATAATAAAAGGTGAAGACAAAAGACAGATTCGACGAATTGAAGACGCAAACGACCAAAAAGCTCAAAAGAACAAAAGACAATCAAAAAGGTTCCAATTATTGATAAGAAACGTCTCGAAATTACAAGAGTACAAGATTCAAAACGCAAAGTACAAAATATAAAATTGTACGCGAGGACGTTCGAAAATCCGGAATCGGGACCAGAGTCAACTCTTAACGCTCGACGCAACGGACTAAAAATTACAAGTTAACTATGTATATAAATATAATATAATATATAATTAATTATATTAATTATATATATATTATATATATATATTAAAAACCGTCGGCAGAGAAAACTCCAAGGACTGAGCTGTAATTTCTATCTCCGCGACTCGCGGAGTTTGAAGGGGTTTTTGCCGCGAGTCGCGGAGCCCCAATTTTCAACTCTGGCTATAAAGCCAACCGAATTCTGATCAAATTTAATCATCTTTTTCTTCCTCTTCATACGTAAAATTTATATTTATATAATTTATATTTTAATTTTAATTATAATTCTAATAATAAGGGTATGTTAGCGAATGTTGTAAGGGTGTAAGTCAAAATTCTGTCCGTGTAACGCTACACTATTTTTAATCATTGTAAGTTATGTTCAACCTTTTTATATTAATGTCTCGTAGCTAAGTTATTATTATGCTTATTTAAAACGAAGTAATCATGATGTTGGGCTAATTACTAAAATTGGGTAATTGGGCTTTGTACCATAATTGGGGTTTGGACAAAAGAACGACACTTGTGGAAATTAGACTATGGGCTATTAATGGGCTTTATATTTGTTTAACTAAATGAAAGTTTGTTAATGTTAATATAAAGATTTACAATTGGGCGTCCCTATAAATTACCATATACACTCAATCGGACACGATGGGCGGGGTATTTATATGTACGAATAATCGTTCATTTAACCGGACACGGGAATGGATTAATAGCCACTAGAATAATTAAAACAGGGGTGAAATTACATTCAAGGGTAATTGGTGTAATTGTTAACAAAGTAGTAAAACCTTGGTTTACACGCAGTCGATAACCTGGTGTATTCATTAAACAAAGTATTAAAACCTTGTTACAATTCGAATCCCCAATTAGTTGGAATATTTATCTTCGGGTATAATAATAATTTGACAAGGACACTTGCAATTTATATTTATGACTGATGGACTGTTATGGACAAAAACCAGACGGACATATTGAATAATCCAGGACAAAGGACAATTAACCCATGGGCATAAAACTAAAATCAACACGTCAAACATCATGATTACGGAAGTTTAAATAAGCATAATTCTTTTATTTCATATTTAATTTCCTTTATTTTATATTTAATTGCACTTCTAATTATCGCACTTTTATTTATTGTTATTTAATCGCACTTTTAATTATCGCAATTTCATTATCGTTATTTACTTTATGCTTTAATTTAAGTCTTGTATTTATTTTATATTTTACATTAGGTTTTAACTGCGACTAAAGTTTTAAAATCGACAAACCGGTCATTAAACGGTAAAAACCCCCCTTTATAATAATAATATTACTTATATATATATTTGTATTTTTATAAAAGTAAACTAATATAGCGTTGAACTTTGTTTAAAGATTTCCCTGTGGAACGAACCGGACTTACTAAAAACTACACTACTGTACGATTAGGTACACTGCCTATAAGTGTTGTAGCAAGGTTTAAGTATATCCATTCTATAAATAAATAAATATCTTGTGTAAAATTGTATCGTATTTAATAGTTTTTTCTAGTAAAATTTAATAGTATTTTATACCCCTTAGCTTTAACATCAACATGCCCTTTGTATCCCCAAATCGAAGGTTAACAAAGGGTATGAGGCTCTCATCGATTACATCTGTCAATCACCTCTGGCAAGAGCCATCACCGGTGTACCTTCCCGATTCTATGCTGCCTGTTTGGCACAATTTTGGTATACTGCCACTGTTGCCACCACTCCCGGCAACGTTCCATGTATTCGTGGCATGGTGACTGAAACCCTAAATTGCTCTGTCACCGTCGAAGCTATTAGACGTGCTCTTCAATTGCCCGGTGGACCATTTGTTGCTTCACCTACTAGTGACGAATTAAGAAGGGAGGTGTTGGAGACCATTGGGTTTGCTGGACCAGTGGCACATACACCGTTGAGAAAGCATATGCCACCTCTGTGGTACTACTTCTTTGGGTTGATGACTCAGTGCATGAGTCAAAAGTCAGGAAGCTTTGACCAATGCTCAGATTTTGAGCTCAAGCTTGGTCATGGGTTGTTGTTCAACAGGAACATCGATTACGCCCTTGAAATTTATTTGAGGCTAAGGGAAATGGTGACTGCTAGAGTAAGAACCAACTTGATTCCATTTCCACGATTCTTAAGCCTGGTATTTGAAAGTGAACTGGGTGAAGCTTATCAGCAAATTGCTGATCAATCATTTGAGGTCCCAGTAAAACAAGGGGGTATGCCAAAGGATGTACCTGCTGCTCCATATGCTGAGTTGACACCAGCAATGAACGAGTATCTTGCTGCTCGTCGTGGAGCCACCCAATCGACTGCCTCTGGTTCTGCACCAGCTGAGGGAGAGGGTCCTCAGCGAAAGCCAGCAACGCGAAGGAAGCAGCCAGCTACCTCAACTAGTACAACCATCATCTCATATACTGGTAAAGCAGTAGTTGTATTAGAATCTAGTGCTCTCTAATCATAAAGAACAGCCCTAGTCTTATATACTGACTACCCAATTCTAGTGTTGGAATCTGTTGCTCATCTATTTCTTGGTTACAGGCAAACCTAAGCGTGCCAAAGCTGGCTCCAAGCGAACCACAGGGGAGATTGCACCAGTCTCAGCTGCTGCTCCTACAAAGGATGTAGCTATGGAACCTGGTGCGTTTCTAGACCAAACAGCAGAACAATCTAACTTAATTGAAAATTTTTTAACTGCTGACTTGAAAAATGTTGAGGGAGTTAACGGTATAACCCTGGCTCCCAAGCTGACTGGTTTTAAAACTGGTGTCAAGAAGAGTAGCAACCCATACTCGTCTAACCAGGCACTTCCACATTTTTCTGAAATAAACTTAATGCAATACTTCCTGCTGACAGTACAACCAGCAGAGAACATATCTGACCCCCAAAGCAGGCTTGAGCTGGGTCTTCATCGTGTTGAACCAGCTCAGGTGACTGCACAGCCAGTATGTTACTCGGATACTGATAAGAGTCACACTCCTACATCATTACCAGCCAGATCTCTTACACTATCTGGGTCAACATGTGTTGCCAATGAGTCAGCAGAGTCACCGCTGTACTTACAGACACCTTCTTCTGTCTCATTCGAAGGGCTGACCAAATCACAAGTCTGTCCCCAGAGACCAAAAACAGATGCAATTGTTGAGTCAAATTTATTTGGTTCCACAGTTGCTAACATAACTTGTTCTATTGTTTCAGTTCTTAGCAGGGTAGATGAACAGGCAGAGGGGGAGCAAAATAAAAATGTTGTTATTCCTACTGGTGATATTGCTGCCTCTGCTACTGGTGTTGATTCCACTGATTCTGTTACTGGTGGTGCTGATGCTGGTACTGTTGATTCTGCTACTGCTGGTGTGGAAGATGTTATCATGGAAGAACCTCCTGTTCTTGAGAAGGTTATTGACAATATTGTCAAGGATGTTCTTCTTGATGAACCTGTCACCCAGCCAAGAGTGGACTCTGCATTAATGTCTGATGAGCCTGCTGATTCTTCTGATTCTTCTTCTATGGAACGTCAAGTTCTTACAGAATCTGCAGTTCATCATCCTATTGGTCCAATTTTGGTTGCTACTGAACCAACTGCTGAGATGGAGTTTGAAACCATTCAGCCGAATGCAGCTAATGTTATTGTCATTCCTGGTTCTGATTCTGGTATTGTTACAGCTGATGCTAGTGCTAGTGCTACGTTTCCATCTGATTCTGCTATGGATGCTGGTACTAGTGCTACTTTTCCTTCTGATACTGGTGCACAGGTTGCTGATGTTAAGGATGCTGGTACCTCTGCTGACACAACTACTGATTCGACTAAGGCTTGTGTTACTGAGGAAACAAAGCCATATGTTGTGCAGGTACCAGATCCAGATGAAGTTGTTCCTAACTTCATTTTCAAGGGAGCTTCAATCTCTCCCAAGATTGCTATGCTGGTCGATCAGCTGACCATTCATCCCGAATCTGCAATAGTCTCAGCCAGCAGATTACCTCGTGAAGAGATGGTTGAGCTATTATCTCAGCTTGATAGACCAGCTAGAGAAGAAATTTATGAGAGGATAGCCCTACTGGAGCAAATCAATGAACAGCCTTACTATCATGTTTTTGGTATGGCTCCAGCTGCTTCGCCATTTCCTGGTACATGGAGGCCTCTCAAGTTTGTCATCGATCCTACTACTGGTAAGTGTGTTATGCAAAATGTCCCTGATTCGCCAGTACCTTCTTCTTCCTCAGCTTCTTCCTCCTCATCTTCTTCTGATGAGGATGCTGATGAAGGTACTGGTAAGGGCGAACCAGTCATTCATGATAACGTGACTGGTTCCAAAGACAAACCAGTGGATCTTACTGATGACAATGCTGATAATAATGCTGACAAGGATATCAGTGGTTCTAAGTCTTCGGGCGAAGGTAAAAACGATGGTGATCATGGTGATGAGTCAGCTCCTGACCTTCCATCTCCACCACCCCACGGTGATACTCCTCTGTTAGCTTGTGCTGACCAACCTTCAACCTCTGCATACTTAAAGTTCAATGCAGATGAGGTTGCTGATATTTCCACCTTTGCTGTCTATAAGGCACTGCAAGGGATCACACCAAATTTGGAGGAAACTATTCGCAGAGCTATTGTTGATAGTGTCTCTGCTGCTGTCAGATCTGCTGGAGAGGCTGTTACCACTCCTATTGATCTTAAACTCCAGCAGGTGTGTGATTTCGCTGATGTGGCAGTCGAAGCAATCACAAAGCACCACAAAGATGAAGAGGAGCTTGAAAGGCGAATTATCTCTCACAATGAGTACTGTGAAACTATCACCCGACTCCAAGCTGATTTGGATGCTGCTAACCGCAGAAATACTTTCTTAAATGAGGAGAACAGGGTGTTACATGAGAGATTGGAATCGCAGGAAGCTCAAATGGCTAACATGATTCCTGCTGCTGCCTATGTTCAGATGGTTGAAAACATGCAACGAATGGCTGCTTTGCAAGGTGATGTTCGGGCCATCGTTGAACAAATGGCTATGGGTGTAGCCAGGAATGAAGTTAGATCCTCCAATCTTCTGCTAAGACAATTTGGTGTGGATCCTGGTGCCCATCTTACTCGAGAGGTTGCTGAGTGGAACAATTTTGCCTTCTCTGCTCCTCAGTCAGACAGTGATCTTGATGCTACTGTCTCCCCTTCTATTCACCCTACTGCCCGTGCTGATGACAAAAAGGGGGAGAAAAAGTCCAAAAAGAAATCTAAAAAGAGAAAACAGTCTGAGGGGGAGCATGAACATGAAAAGGCTCCTAAACAACCCAGGAGAGATGGAGATGGTGATGGTGATGGTCAAGACACTGGCCCTAAGCCCAGCAACGCTCATACTGAAGCTGGTGGTGCACAGGCAACTGGTGGTACTCAACCCAGTGTGTCTGCCACACCAGTGGATGATATTGGTTCTGGCAGTAAGCCCAGTGATGTTTCTGATATGGCTGTAGCTGAAGCTTTTGTGCTGTCTCAATCTATTGAACGTAAAATGAAGAGGAAGTTAGAGAGACATCAAAAGCGACAGCAGGAACTAGATGATGCCTTCAATGCCAAGTTTGAGGCCTTTGCTGAACTTAAACGTCGTAAGATTATGCACAGAAGATGGCTGAGTCCAAAAGCAATGGAAATCGATGATGACCTGACTGCCTTTGATAAACACAGAAAAGAGGCAAGAAAAAGAAATGCCAAGTTCATGGTTAAATACGACAAACAGAGGGCAAAGCTGTATGCACAGAGAGCAGAAAGAATCAGGAACATGACTCCTGCTGAGATGAAGGATTACCTTGATTCTACTGAGTCAACTGGTGGAGTTAGAGCTGATATTTTCATGAAATGGGTTGATGCTATGTTAGAAGCCAGCTCTACTCCTCAACCAGCATCTGCTGCTCAGCCAGCTACACAACAAACACAGCCAACAGAAACAATCATCCTTAATGATGATGATGTTATTAGTCAGGGGGAGCATCTTTCTATTGTTCCTTACCTGCCTCCTATTCAACCAGTATCGACACAAGAACCATCAGCTGAACCCAGGCCTATTGACAAATACAGGGTGAAATCTGCTCCTAGGGACAATCAGCCCCTGAGGAAAGGACCCCTATTCGAGGCAGCTGATGAAGGTACTAAAGTGGTTGAGCCAGCTGATACTAATCAGTCAGCTGGCATTGAAGACACAGCAAGGAGTGCTGTGATAGAAGACCCAGCCAGAAGTGTGCTGCTGGGTAGTACAAGTGTTGAAGACCCAGCAAAGTCGGTTGAGCTGGGTGCTAAACAAGTAGATGATGAAACGGTTGATCCTGCTGACTTCACAGTCTGGGGAAGAGACAACCAAACATTTGTTCTATCTCCTCTTCCTCCCCAGATTCAAGTTTACTTTGACAGAACACAGGATAACCGGGTCAATCAGCATCCAGTTAGTTCATCTGGCAGCTATGAATCATCTATGTATCCTCCATCTTTCCCAAGGATTCATGACAAACATATCACTTGGGAAGATGACTCAGTAACCCATGGTGAGCCGAACATCAGAAAAATGAACCCAGATGAAAGAGAAGCCTACAGACTTCAGATCACTGTTCCAGAGCTGCTTGAACAAAGACAAATTGAGCTTAATGAAAGAATTCGTCAAGTAAGGCTGCTGCATCATCCTCTTGATCAGCCACACTATATTGCTGCACTAACCCATGGCATTGACATTAGGGTGTACTTGAATAACAGTGGTCTCAGGCTCTCCACTACTGATGAAAGAATTCATTTTGAAGATGCTCTCCAGCTGGGTATGGATATAAGGGAGTATTGTGCTGCCCTTAGTACTGAAGAGGGTAGAAAGATGGTTGAAGCAGTAAGATCCCTGAACATTTCTTATGATGATTATCTGATGGGTTTAGCTGCTGAAAGGGGAGCCAGAGAAGCTGCTGATGCTGAACTTGCTGAACGATCAAGGCTTCAGGATATTGAAGACAGATTGGATGCTGACAGAAAGCAACAGGCTGAGTCCCTCAAACTAGCCAGAGCCATTGTCAAAGAACAGGATAAGGTTTTTGATAAGATAGAAGCTGCTGAGAAAGTACCTGCCACTACTCCTGTAGTACCTGATCACAATATTGAGTTTCCTGATACTTATTATAAGAGCAGGTATGGTAATGTGATGAATAGAAGATCTAATCCCTGCAGAATTATCAAGGTAAATAGAGGGACAAAAAGGGCTTTCAATGTTGTCAGGGATAACAATGTTCAAGAAAGGATTAGTTTTGATGACTTAAGAACTCTTGGATTCATTGAATGGATAGAAATCTTGGAATATTTCATTGGTAAACGTGAGAGTGCTATCAAGAGTGCTCTTAAGACTGAACTCCAACAGCTGTTCAAGAAGGCAACTAAGTTTGGGAATGCACCAGTAGTTGATGTTGATGAATTTCTTGCTCAAAAGCCTAAAGGGAAGCAACCTACTGGTGAAGGACCAACTGGGAGAAGCCGAATTGTTCTACCTCCTTTCATCCCTGTTTTTGACCCTGCTGAATTACCTCTCCTGTTCCCTGAAGCCTGGAAGATTAAACAAGAGGAGCTATCTGATGAAGAAAGAGAAAGAGAAAGGGATAAAGATAGATAGTCTCCTATGTGCTCAACTTGTATCTTTTGTAATTTACTTTTCATTACGAATTATCTTGTAATTATTGTATATATCTGATGTAACGAAAGTAAAGTGAGTTTATCTTCAAAATCATATCAAATTATATGATATAGATAACTCAGCAAAAGATCCCAAAACAAACTTAAAGGGACGAATTTACTGTCTACTCTCACTTGGTCCCTAAGTGCTGGCTTTAGTGTTTTCTCTTCAAGTCATAGGTTTTGTCATCATCAAATAGGGGGAGATTGTTGAGTCCCCAAAATAATTAAGGATTTAATTATGACAAAACAATATTTATTTGCACTAAAGTGTGATGTGCAGCCAGCACAAGTTTGTTTATGTATAGTCAGCTAATATAGCTGTGTCGAGTGTTTAGTATGCTGCCTAGTCTATCAGCACAAGGTAGAAATGTATTCTTCGAATCAGCACAGGATGAGCACCCAGCAAATCAAGAATATCAAGTGACTCAGCATATGAAGGACCAGTAAGTCTGGATATCAGCATACAACACAAGACAGCCATGCTCCATTACAAGCATGGTAGTTTCCCAGAGTGGTCTACATCAACGCACTATTCAACAGAAGTCGAAGACAAAGTTGAACAGAAAAGGACAGGAGTCGACGGCTGACAAGTGACCTTACAAGACCACGTAGGAATACAGAAGTGGAACGCATGTGCAGACATGTGTTATACTTTATTCATACCTAGGGAACACAACATTCCATTTGTTTAAATCAAATGGTAATGCCTAACCGAATTGGTGTGTTCCTGCAAATAGCTACCTAAGAGGAAAGAAGGAGAGCACGCCTTCTGACACAATTGTCCCCACAAGTACAAGGCATCCAATGTACTAGTGGACAATAGATTAATTACACGGTTAATAGAACTACTATATATATTGTTGTATCCACTATTGTAAAAAATGAGTGGTGTGGGTTTATCTGTTAGAGTCCAAACCGTGTAATAGCTTTAGTTTATCTCTTAGCTATAATCTAGGTAATCTGTATCAACCAACTATCATTTCCGCCAAGGATAGTTGTGATTCTTTCTGATTTAATCAATAAAGAATAACCGTTGAAAATTACCTGTGACTCTATCTTATTTACTACAGAATACAAATCGTGTTTAACTGACTAGTTAATTAAGAAGAGAATTGTATTCACCCCCCCCCCCTCTACAATACTCCTGTTGTTATTAAGGGACCAACAATCTTTTCCATGTTTCGAGCAACACCATCTATTTTCACACTAAGAGAACCAATGTCATCATAAGCACCAGCGCTTGAGACTTGAGCATGACGGATCATGGGTCTTTCTTGATGCCATTCATGAGAATATTCGGCTTGCTTTTTGATTATCTCATAAGCGTCTTGCTCAGTTTTGTCCATGAGTGAACCTCCTGCCGCTTGATCAATGGAAATTCAGGTTGCAAGATCACAACCCTTGTAAAAGATTTGAACTTTTTGGAAGGTATCCAAACCATGGTTTGGACAACCTCTTAGCATTTTGGAAAATTGATTCCATGCTTCATACAAGGTTCCCATCGGCTTTTGACAAAATTGGGTAATTTCTTGTTGGAGTCTCGTGGACTTAGAAGCTGGAAAATATTTCTTAAGAAATTTTTCCAACATACCATCCCAAGTTTCTATCGTAGCCTCGGGCAATGAATCCAACCAACTCCGTGCTTCCCCGTGGAGTGTCCACGGGAAAAGTCTTAAAAGTATGGCTTTATCAGTGTCTGGTTGAAGCTTGAATAGAAGACATATCTCTTGAAAAAGACGAATATGTTCGTTTGCATCTTCATTCGGACCACCACTAAATTGACATCTGTTGTTAATCGTTTGGAGAATAGGTCCTTTTATTTCAAATTTTACCTCACCAGGTGTCTGAGTAATTGCACTTCCTTGTCCGGTTCAGGTTACCTTCATCTTTGCCGTCATTGATTGTCTTGGTACCACCGGTCTTGCCTCTCCTTCCATTTCAAAATTTGGAGGATGAACAGTTTCACCAAATTTAGAATATTGTGGCTTAGTGGTACTTGATTCTGAATCAAAAGTTTCTTGCTTTGATAAAGATTCAAAAAGTTCAAGTACTTCTTTTGAGATTCTACCAAGCTTCCTATCAGGTTCTGTAAGCGGTGTAAGTAATGGAGAATCTGAACTTCGGGTATGTGGCATATGCAACCTAAAATCTGTCAATCACACAACTAACAAAACTATTAAACGCACCGATTCTATAAGTTTAAAAATCAAAGACTATTAATAATTTAAAAAGAATTAAGAAACTACTTAATCACAATTTAGTTAATAATTCTATTTTGACACAAAACTGTCCCCGGCAGCGGCGCCAAAAACTTGATGTGCAAAACGTGGTATATGAATTGATGTATGAAATAGTATGGAAAAATACCGATTAAAGATTGTTACACACTAACAGGCAATGTACCCGATCGTGTAGTAGTATAGTAAATGATAAATTCCGTGTATCGTTCCAAAGACAGTTGTATTAGTCAAACTAGAATTAGAAACTATATTATGATTAACTAAGTAAATGAAACTTAAAGGTACAAGATATTATGTTTTTGTGGCTATTTAACGATTAACCAAATCAGAGAAGATTAAAAGTAAAAACAATATTTTTGGTCTTTTAAGTTTATATAATGAAAACAAATGCAAAGAAAGCAAATAAGATAGTTTGATTTAGATCAAAGAGACGAAATGTTCATCTAGATCTTTTACCCTCGGTATTGGATGTAAGTTTTGATATTAAAACCCGATTGAATGATTATGTGTGTAAGTTATCTAATAGGTTCACCAAGAGTTCTCTTAAGTAAACACGCAAACACAATTACAAGATCAAGGGTTCCCTTTTCACTATTGTTCTTGTATTTGTAATCGGATAACTTAACTAGTTCTAAGGCTTGAAACTTGACTTCTATGTTCATAGTTATCAATAATTTTACAAACGTTCCTTGCATACAATTCATCCCTATATCATCTAACCAATTGAATCTAATTTACCCCTTGGTCCGGTTCAGTAAACATTCAATCTAAGACAAACTGATTGTAAATCAATATGATAAATCAATAAGAGTTCTTTTTATCAAAAACATATCAATTAACTAGTTACAATTGATTTTTAACATCAATAAGCATGATCTTGAATCAAACTTAAAACTATCACACAAAATACATTCAATCCATAAGATTACATCCAATACCTCAGTTATTAATCTAGACAAACATTATAGAGTTTAGCCAATAATCATATTAACAAACAACAGAGCAATCAAGAGATAAGTGGAATTCATTGTTAAGAACAAGAAATCAACCTATTAGAGAATGAATCTTGAATGGAGAAGGTGTTGAATCTTGATTCTTGGATGTTAAGCCTCTTCAAAGAGCTTAGAGTTCTCCAAAATAGCACCTAAAATCGTCTTTTAACTCCTCTGGTTCGTATCTGATCGTATCTCCCTAACTGGCCTATCAGTCATCTTCTTTTAAAATGGGTAAAGTGGGTTAAAAGTCAAAAAGTCGGCTGAAACCTACTTCTGGACGGCGTCCAAGACTCTGGACGGCGTCCAGTTGTAAAGGTTTGGACGGTGTCCCATTTCTTGGATGGCGCCCAGGTGTGAAGAACTGGACGGCGTCCCAATTTCTTGGATGACGTCCTAATGAACTAAGGTTCACTGTCTCGTTTTTTAATGTTCTCCTTTCATTTGGACGGAGTCCCAATCATTTTGGACGAAGTCCAACATATCTGAAGCCTTGTTTTATCATTTTAGAGCACTAATTTGACCCTAATTTCCTGTACTGCTAGATCCAAGGTTATTGTTGGTATGTAGCGCAGCCTGTACTGCGGCTATGTTTGAAGCTAGAAAAATACGGAATTCTTCTTCATTCATATTCACGGTGTGTCGAGTAGTCGGTGCCATTTCCTTCAAAATAGTCAAATGGAACAAGTTAATCATACAGAATATTAAGAGTAGTTAATAGTATTTCATAGCATAATATGAACTCATTTATAAAAGCTTTTTCTTCATATTAGCGTTTTATAAGTTTAAATTCGGGTAGTACCTACCCGTTAAGTTCATACTTAGTAGCTAATATACAATTCAACTACTACAATTCTATATGAAAAACTGATTATAATAATATTTCGCGTTCAAACTTTTATACAATATTTTACAAACTTACAATACCGCTTATTTTACATAAAACATGAAATATAGCACACAATAACTTTGATACAAGATAGTTGTGAAGATAATTCTAGCTAGTACACAAGTCGTTCAGCAAAGGCAATAAAGACACGTAATTCATACGTCCAGAAACAAGTCATGCATTCTGGTTTTACTAGGACTACTTCCCATCCTTGGTCTTGTGGAACATAACCGTTATGGCCGTTGATAAGACAGCGTGTTGTAACATCGTCAAAGGGACGAGGGTTACGTAACGTCCAACAGTCCCGTAATAATCTAAAAACCTCATTTCTTACCCCAATTACCGACTCCGTCACTTGTGGGAACGTTTTGTTTAATAGTTGTAGCCCGATGTTCTTGTTCTCACTTTGGTGAGAAGCGAACATTACTAATCCGTAAGCATAACATGCTTCTTTATGTTGCATGTTAGCCGCTTTTTCTAAATCACGAAGTCCAATATTCGGATATATTGAGTCAAAATAATTTCTTAACCCATTGCGTAAAATAGCATTTGGGTTCCCCGCAATATATGCGTCAAAGTAAACACATCGTAACTTATGGATTTCCCAATGTGATATCCCCCATCTTTCGAACGAAAGCCTTTTATAAACCAAGGCATTCTTGGAACGTTCTTCGAATGTCTTACAAACTGATCTCGCCTTAAATAGTTGTGCCGAAGAATTCTGACCGACTCTAGACAAGATTTCATCAATCATGTCTCCGGGTAGGTCTCTTAAAATATTGGGTTGTCTATCCATTTTGTGTTTTTATACTGTAAAATAGACAATAGTTAGATTCATAAAAAAAATACTTATTAATACAAGCAATTTTTACATATATCATAAAGCATAAGCACACTATATTACATATATTACACCACACGAATACAACTATCTTATTTCGACTCGCTTGTTTCTTCTTCTTCGGTTTTGGTTCGTTTTGCCAAGTTTCTAGGGATATATGATGTTCCACTAATACGAGCCGTAATTTTCCACATTGGTTTAGAAAAACCTGGTGGTTTAGAGGTTCCCGGGTCATTGTTACAACTTAAGGACTTCGGGGGTTGACGATACATATAAAGTTCATCGGGGTTGGAATTAGATTTCTCTATTTTTATGCCCTTTCCCTTATTATTTTCTTTTGCCTTTTTAAATTCAGTTGGGGTAATTTCTATAACATCATCGGAATTCTCGTCGGAATCCGATTCATCGGAGAATTGGTAATCCTCCCAATATTTTGCTTCCTTGGCGGAAACACCATTGACCATAATTAACCTTGGTCGGTTGGTTGAGGATTTTCTTTTACTTAACCGTTTTATTGTTTCCTGCACCGGTTCTATTTCTTCTTCCGGTTCCGACTCTTCTTCCGGTTCCGACTCTTCTTCCGGTTCCGACTCTTCTTCTGGTTCCTCTTCGGGAACTTGTGAATCAGTCCACGAATCATTCCAATTTACATTTGACTCTTCATTATTATTAGGTGAGTCAATGGGACTTGTTCTAGAGGTAGACATCTATCACATAATATCAAACGCGTTAAGAGATTAATATATCACATAATATTCACATGTTAAAAATATATAGTTTCCAACAAAATTTGTTAAGCAATCATTTTTCAAGTAAACACGGTCGAAGTCCAGACTCACTAATGCATCCTAACAAACTCGATAAGACACACTAATGCAAAATTCTGGTTCTCTAAGACCAACGTTCTGATACCAACTGAAATGTCCCGTTCTTATTGATTAAAAACGTTCCATATTAATTGATTTCGTTGCGAGGTTTTGACCTCTATATGAGACGTTTTTCAAAGACTGCATTCATTTTTAAAACAAACCATAACCTTTATTTTATAAATGAAGGTTTAAAAAGCTTTACGTAGATTATCAAATAATGATAATCTAAAATATCCTGTTTACACACGACCATTACATAATGGTTTACAATACAAATATGTTACATCGAAATCAGTTTCTTGAATGCAGTTTTTACACAATATCATACAAACATGGACTTCAAATCTTGTCCTTATTTTAGTATGCAACAGCGGAAGCTCTTAATATTCACCTGAAAATAAACATGCTTTAAACGTCAACAAAAATGTTGGTGAGTTATAGGTTTAACCTATATATATCAAATCGTAACAATAGACCACAAGATTTCATATTTCAATACACATCCCATACATAGAGATAAAAATCATTCATATGGTGAACACCTGGTAACCGACATTAACAAGATGCATATATAAGAATATCCCCATCATTCCGGGACACCCTTCGAATATGATATAAATTTCGAAGTACTAAAGCATCCGGTACTTTGGATGGGGTTTGTTAGGCCCAATAGATCTATCTTTAAGATTCGCGTCAATTAGGGTGTCTGTTCCCTAATTCTTAGATTACCAGACTTAATAAAAAGGGGCATATTCGATTTCGATAATTCAACCATAGAATGTAGTTTCACGTACTTGTGTCTATTTTGTAAATCATTTATAAAACCTGCATGTATTCTCATCCCAAAAATATTAGATTTTAAAAGTGGGACTATAACTCACTTTCACAGATTTTTACTTCGTCGAGAAGTAAGACTTGGCCACTGTTGATTCACGAACCTATAACAATATATACATATATATTAAAGTATGTTCAAAATATATTTACAACACTTTTATTATATTTTGATGTTTTAAGTTTATTAAGTCAGCTGTCCTCGTTAGTAACCTACAACTAGTTGTCCACAGTTAGATGTACAGAAATAAATCGATAAATATTATCTTGAATCAATCCACGACCCAGTGTATACGTATCTCAGTATTGATCACAACTCAAACTATATATATTTTGGAATCAACCTCAACCCTGTATAGCTAACTCCAACATTCACATATAGAGTGTCTATGGTTGTTCCGAAAAATATATAGATGTGTCGACATGATAGGTCGAAAAATTGTATACGTGTCTATGGTATCTCAAGATTACATAATATACAATACAAGTTGATTAAGTTATGGTTGGAATAGATTTGTTACCAATTTTCACGTAGCTAAAATGAGAAAAATTATCCAATCTTGTTTTACCCATAACTTCTTCATTTTAAATCCGTTTTGAGTGAATCAAATTGCTATGGTTTCATATTGAACTCTATTTTATGAATCTAAATAGAAAAAGTATAGGTTTATAGTCGGAAGAATAAGTTACAAGTCGTTTTTGTAAAGGTAGTCATTTCAGTCGAAAGAACGACGTCTAGATGACCATTTTAGAAAATATACTTCCACTTTGAGTTTAACCATAATTTTTGGATATAGTTTCATGTTCATAATAAAAATCATTTTCTCAGAATAACAACTTTTAAATCAAAGTTTATC
The DNA here is from genome assembly GCF_046630445.1 of Rutidosis leptorrhynchoides. NCBI lineage: Eukaryota > Viridiplantae > Streptophyta > Magnoliopsida > Asterales > Asteraceae > Rutidosis > Rutidosis leptorrhynchoides. Next base: position 354,383,242 of record NC_092339.1, read on the forward strand.
ATAGTTTTTAATTAACTAACCCAAAACAGCCCGCGGTGTTACTACGACGGCGTAAATCCGGTTTTACGATATTTTTCGTGTTTCCAGGTTTTAAATCATTAAGTTAGCATATCATATAGACATAGAACATGTGTTTAGTTGATTTTAAAAGTCAAGTTAGAAGGATTAAATTTTGTTTGCGAACAAGTTTAGAATTAACTAAACTATGTTCTAGTGATTACGAGTTTAAACCTTCGAATAAGATAGTTTTATATATATGAATCGAATGATGTTATGAACATCATTACTACCTCAAGTTTAGTAGGTAAACCTACTGGAAGTGACAAGAAATGATCTAGCTTCAAAGGATCTTGGATGGCTTGAAAGTTCTTGAAGTAGGATCATGACACAAAAACAAGTTCAAGTAAGATTTTTACTCGAATTAAGATAGTTTATAGTTATAGAAATTGAATCAAAGTTTGAATATGAATATTACCTTGAATAAGAAAGATAACCTACTGTATATAACAAAGGTTTCTTGATCTTAGATGATTACTTGGAATGGATTAGAAAGCTTGGAAGTAAATTAGTAAACTTGAAGGGATTTTTGAAGTGTTCTTGAAGTGTTCTTCCTATGATGATTATAGCTTGATTCTTGAAGTGATTTTTGATGAAGATGATGATTAACTACTGGAAAAATACGTTCATAATAGTGTGTGTGTGTTGAGAGAGAATTAGAAAGAGAATTGGAAGTGAAATGGAGTGAATGATGAGTGGTAATTGGTGAGTGGTGAGTGGGGTTAAAAGGAGTTCTAGTTAGTTGACTAGCTCATGGTAGAAGTTAAAATTGATTAGTCATACATGACATAATCAAGAGTGGAATCCCATGCTAGTTCCTATTGGTATATACCCATAGTAAGTACGTTTTGAAGCTGTGTATAATACGGGTAAGAATACGACTAGAATTCTTGATGAAAGAAAAGAATGGGAAAGTAACTGTAACCATTTTCGTTAAGTATGAGTGTTTTGATATATGTCTTGAAGTCTTCCAAAAGTATTTTAATACATCTAAATACACTACATGTATATACATTTTAACTGAGTCGTTAAGTCATCGTTAGTCGTTACATGTAAGTGTTGTTTTGAAACCTTTAAGTTAACGATCTCAATTAATGTTGTTAACCCATTGTTTATTGATGATGTAGCGTGAGGGTACGAAATAGTATTATTTTTACTAGGAAATACTACAAAATATGACACAAGTTTTATTAATTTACGGATGGGATATACCTAAACCTTGCTACAACACTATAGGCAGTGTACCTAATCGTAGAGTAGTGTAGTTTTTAGTAAATCCGGTTCGTTCCACAGGGAGCTAGTGATTATGTACTATATTTTTATAAAACTATATTTATATAAATATATATATATATAAGTAGTAATATTATTATAAAAGGGGGGTTTTTACCGTTTAATAACCGGTTTGTCGATTTTATATTTTTAAGCGTAAAGATAAATGACAATAATTAAAGTGCGTAAAATAAATAAATGACGATAAATAAAATAACAATAAATAAAATTGCGATAGAATATGAAATAAAAGGATTATGCTTATTTAAACTTCCGTAATCATGATGTTTGACGTTTTGATTTTAATTAATTGTTACTCGGGTTAATTGTCCTTTGTCATGGTTTATTTGATACCTATCTGGTTTTTATCCATAATAGTCCATCGGTCATAAATATAAAGTGCGAGTGTCCTCGTCAAATTACCCTTATACCCGAAGTCAAATATTCCAACTAATTAAGGATTTAAACTGTGACGCAGTTATCACTTCTGTCAACAATTACACCAGTTATCACTGTATGTAATCTACCCCTGTTTTGATTAGATATGAATATTAATTTACCCACTTGATCAGTTTGAATAATCAATTACCCAACCCGAATAATTAATTAAATGATTATAATAGATTCCATATGAACGTCACTAAATAGGACAACCATAATCATTATTAATTATTAGGATAATTAATTTGAAGATAGGTTCGACAGACTCCAATGAGTTGTCACTCAATTAGACAATACCCCCATCTATTAATAGTCAATAGTCCAATTTCCACAAGTGTCGGTCTTTTGCCCAAACCTTAATTATGGTACAAAGCCCAATTACCCAATTTTAGTAATTAGCCCAACATCATGATTACTTCGTTTTAAATAAGCATAATAATAACTTAGCTACGAGACATTAATATAAAAAGGTTGAACATAACTTACAATGATTAAAAATAGCGTAGCGTTACACGGACAGAATTTCGACTTACATACTCAAACGATCTCTATCATAAATCTTATTATTATCATAATTTAAACTTAAAATTAAGATTATTGTTATATCTTATTACATTAACATTATGATAGAGAATTATAGATATTGATATTAGATATAGAAAAGGGATTTAGGATAGAAAATGGTGTGTTTTTTTTTCTATCGAATACACTGCCTTTTATAGGCGAATTCTGAATTTGATTTTTCACTTACGACCCCTGAACTATGCTCAATTAACAACTTTTTATTATTTAATATTATTCTTATTATGAATTATTTAAATATTATATTTTATTCTTGTGCATAGTTGACTTGTAATTTTTACACCGTTGCGTCGAGCGTTGAAAGTTGACTTAGGTCCCAGTTCCGGATTTTCGAACGTCCTTGCGTACTATTTTATATCGTGTACTTTGCGTTTTGTAACTTGTACTCTTGTCATTTTTAGACGTTCTTCATCAATAATTTGAACCTTTTTGATTGTATCTTGTACTTTTGAGCTTTTTGGACCTTTGCGTCTTCAAATCTTCGTTTTCGCCTTTTGTCTTCGCACTTATTTAAAATAAACGAATATTACTCGAAAATGGAACAATTGCAACTAAAATCTTGTCTTTCTTGGGGGATTTTGCTATGAAATATATGTTCCTTTTTAGCCTTATCAATATCCCCACACTTGAGCGTTGCTTGTCCTCAAGCAATACAGTCTTGAAATAATATAATACATCACACGAATCACTTCTTTATTCTTCACACTTTGTACATCAGTGATTTTGATAGAGCGGTATAAACAATGATATTAACAATAGAACCATGGTTAAAGGTGGGTGTGTCATCCACAGTTGCCTTGGGTTTAGGTCAACGACACTTGCAATCAAATAGCCGATTTACTTTCGGTTTCCAAAGCAAAGTGCACATTTGAAAGGCGGTTTACAGTCCCACATGACTATAAAAATGTAGATCCTTTAGGAAATTGGATCTTTATGAAAACATTTGATCTTTTAAAAATTCAAGCTAGATTTTACCCTAGACAAGTTTTCTGATTTGACCCACCATCGGTGTTGCAAAATATATTTGTGGATCAATATTTTGGCTAAAAACATTTAGGTTCGTGTAATCCACTGCTATCCCGGTATCGGAAAGCACACATCCAGTTCACTTGTTCCGTATATTACCTTTCGGTAAACTACCGTCCGGTTGTAAAGGAAAGCGATGAACAAGAAACTGTTAAGGCAATGTCCCGTGACATGCAGATGATTATGGTCTTATTAACGTGTCGGATGCTAGAACTATCCTTGGTAGGAGCGATAGTAAAGATCATCCTATAATTTTTCGGTCTGGCACAAGGTCCTGTCTCCGACCATGCTATGCAACCACCGTTCTTACGGTTGACACCCGTTTTGGTTCAGGTGACCTAATGAATTCCAGGTGAATTTCTTAGGATTTTACGTTCAATGGTAATGAACACATTGAAAATGGTTTTTCAGAAAACAAATCGGTTTGTATTTTTGATCAAAATATTTTCTCGTTCATGCTCGAGTTTAGATATCATCGAATTCCATGAGTTTGAATTCTCAATCTTTAAGGTCAATCTCTAGGATTGAGTATTATCAGTCTTAAAAGCTGATTTTTAATCTTTAAGGAGATTATCCTTTTCTGGGGATCTGATTCATTAGTCTTATCAAGATAATTTGCACGGTGCCTCCCCATTGTACGAGATAAATCCTACTCATGGTTAGGATAAATCTGATCACTTGGCGACCCTGTTTGATGCTGAGGTCCATGGATTTCCTGCTGATTTTAGTGATGACTTTTCTAGATTTTTCGTCAACCTACAGCTGGTCTGGACGACAACTTCATGACCTAAATCAAGAAGCGCGTGTCTTTTTCGGAAGACTTTACTTCCTTTTAATGATGGAATTGATTCATCGTGTAGATCCATCTTTCTTTCAAATGTATTACAGTAAACCGGGTAAAACTGATTAGTATCGTCCAAAGCAAAAGTACCTGCAATAATCTTGTACAAAAATATGTGATATATGTTTTAAATTGAATAACTTGGTACATTCTTCCCACACTTAGTTTCTTTCTTTGCCTTTTTATTTTCTTCTATTTCATTTTAAATGAATTCAAGCGTTTTAGGGTGTTTCTCAATTTATTTCCTTTCCGAGGTAACGATAATTTCGGTATTATCACCTAGTTTTCACCGTTCATAAATATGTATAAACATGATTTTGACTTCATTTAATTGAAAATTTTTCTAATTTTCACAAAATTTGGCAAATAAACCAAGTATAAACCTGAGAGAATTTATAACCCTTCCCCACACTTAAGATCATGCAATGCCCTCATTTGCATGAAATCAGACTATAATTTAAATTCATGAGGGTGATTAGCGTAGAAAAGTGATTAAAAATACCGAGTTTGTAATTACAAAGCTCGTCGAATGATAGATGGCGCCTCATCGTTCATTCCTTCATTTGTTATATCATATTTGTTGTTTTGCGTCTTGTCGTCAAAATTAGTACCTTTTGCTTAACTTTAATGACAGTCTTTGAAAGTGCATTGTTTTACCCTGTTTTGTACATAAGATAAAATACAAACATATATATATATATATATATTTTTGAAGTTTGGTTTATAACCCCACTTTTCAAAAATTTATAAAGTATAATATTTTTGGCATACTTTAAATCAATAAAATTAAAAATAATGATAACAAAATTTGTCGCCCCGCCCTCGGGTAAAGTAATTTCGGCTTAATGACCTAGTCTTCAACTCACGACGAATTTTAGAAATCATTTTTTCAACTTAATGAATTAAAGTAAATTTTGTTTTTAAAAACTTAAATTAAAATGCATATTAATTTCATAAAAAAAAAACCTACAAAACAAAAATTCAGAATGGAGGGAGAAAACTAGTTCTTTAGTGTCTGCTAGCGGAAAAGACCAATCGGATTTCATTCTCGGAACTACACGAGAACAGAACAACTAACTCTAAATAACATTTTCTTTTAGAACATTTGAATCTCCCCACACTTAGGTAGCTGTGGTGTCAAAATTGTGATTAACTTCATCGTTAATTTCTCTTGGTCCATAATCAACTTGCATATCCGTGACTTTTTCTTTAAGCCATTGGTCGGATTCCTGTGTAATATCCACTATTTCAACTAGTTTCTCCTTTTCTTTAGGTGATAGATTGGATACTAACCGGTTACATAACTTAAAGTTCCCCTTGGTTCTAGCATCGCGAATCCGTTTAATAAGTTTCTTCATTGAACTATTAATAACGGGGTCATTTAATTTCGTATCAATAACGGGGTTCTTTGTTATCAAGTCATCATTAGGTGTTACTTCATCTTCCCCACACTTAGGCGTTTTATTATTGCTAAGTACTACCGTTGGAGTTGGTAAAACAACATGGTTCTCACCAATCGTTTCCGCTGGTTCAACGGTTTTGGTTGGTGGAGATTTAGACTTTCGAATCATAAAGGTGATCGATTTCTCATCATTACTAAGTGTCATTCTACCCTTTCTTACATCAAATAACGCCCCGGTGGACGCTAAGAATGGTCGGCCTAAAATTAGAGGAACGTTTGAGTCCTCTTCTATGTCAATGACAATGAATTCGACTAGAAAGGTTAAATTACCTACTTGAACGGGTAGGTTGTCAGCAATTCCAACTGGGTGCTTAATGGTTTGATCAAAGAGTCGAACACTCATATCTGTTGGAGTTAACTTACCTACTCCTAATCTCTTATATAAGGAAAGAGGCATAACACTTACACTCGCACCTAAATCTGCTAGTGCATCATACATGACACAATCACTAAGTAGACAAGGAACAATAAATTCACCCGGATCACCTACCCTAGGTGGAGGTTTTGGTGGAACTGTATTCACAGGGTTTACTTCTACGGTTTTTGTTTCTTGTACTTTCTTATTCTTTTTCTTCTTCTTCTTTCCAGAAGTATCACCAACTTTATTACCTATCACTTGCTCATACTCAACTCCTTTTCTTGGAAACGGGATAGGTGGTCTGTATGGTGCCACCACTGGCTTTACATACTCGGGTGGTGGTGGTGGTGGTGTAACTTCTTCATTGTTACTCACATCTAAAACCTTCCCATCTTCTGGTGCTGGTTTTTTAGAATTCGTTGACACCATATTAACATTCTCATTCCGAGGGTTTACTTCAGTATTACTCGGTAGCTTTCCTTGTTCCCTTTCACTCATCATGCTAGCAAGAGTACCTACGTGTTTTTCAAGATTCAAAATGGAAGCTTGTTGAGTTCTTAATGACTGATCAAACCTCTCGTTCGTTTGGGTTTGAGATGTAATGAATTGTGTTTGAGATTCAATCAGCTTTGCCATCATTTCTTCTAGATTTGGCTTTTTCTCTTCGGGTTGTTGTGGTGGTTTATACAAGCTAGGTCTTTGTTGATTGAAAGTGTTGTTTTGAGTTGGTTGGTTATTCGGACCTTGTTGGTTATACGAGTTGTTGTTTGGTCCATTTAGATTGTAAAGAATGTTTTGATTTCGATTGAAGTTTAGCTTTGGCGGTTGATAATTATTTTGATAATTATTTCCCGGCCTTTGGTTCATGTAGGAAACATTCTCTCGTTGTTCCATTGTTGGTTCAATGTGACAATCTTTCAATAAGTGTGGTCCACCATATTGCTCACAACTGATTCGTATTGCGTGAATATCTTTATTCATCTTTTCCATTCGTCTTTCGAAAGCATCTATTTTTGCGGAAACGGAATCAAAGTCATGGCTAGAATCGGCTCTAGCCGCTTTAGATGATCGAAAGATATCTTTTTCTTGGTGCCACTCATGCGAGTGGGAGGCTGTGTTATCAATAATTTTGTAAGCTTCAGTTGCGGTTTTCTTCATAATGGAACCACCGGCTGTTATGTCGATGTCTTTTCGTGTAGCAACGTTGACACCTTGGTAGAATATTTGTACTATTTGGTAAGTGTCTAAACCGTGTTGAGGACATCCTCTCAACATCCTTCCGAATCTTGTCCACGCCTCATATAATGTTTCATTTGGCTTTTGCGTGAACGTAACAATTTCTCCTTGAAGTCTCACGGCTTTAGATGCCGGAAAGAATTGTTTAAGAAATTTTTCAACTAAAACATCCCATGTGTCAATCGCCCCTTCAGGTAACGATTCTAACCAATCTTTGGCTTCTCCCTTTAAAGTCCAGGGAAACAACATGAGATAGATCTGCTCATCTTCCACTTCTCGGATTTTGAATAGTGTACAAATTCTTTTAAACGTACGAAGGTGTTCGTTAGGATCTTCATTCGGTGCACCACTGAATTGGCATTGGTTAGTTACCATGTGTAGAATTTGTCCTTTGATTTCATAATCTGGCGCATTAACTTCTGGCTTAATAATGGCGTGACCTTGGCCAGTGCGCTTAGCTCTCATTCGATCTTCCATACTTAGAGGTTCTATATTTTCCATGATTGGATTTGTTGTATCCGAATCACTAGAGGATTCTGATTTAACGGTTTGTGGCTCAGGAGGAATAATTAGTGGTTCAGGATCTCTGAATTGTCCTTGAATATCTTCCGGGTTCTCAGTTGTGAAATCGGGTTCAAAAGATGGATTATCGGAAATTTGAGTTGGAGTTCTTGTTTGATTAGATGATGATTCTAAAGAAAAATCAACGGCGACAATATTGGCTAAATGCCTTGATCGAGTTACAGGCGGTGAACGTATGAAAGGTGGTGAACGTTTTGCTCGGTGCATTCACTGAATATCCTATTAGTTTTTAAAAAGGAAAAAAAAATTATAATAAGTTATCCAATTAATAGACTTTTCTGATTTTGCCCACGTTTCGAATAGCCAAAAGATGCAGCAGAGGGGCAGGATTCGTTTGGTCTCAATATAATTGAGTACTGTTTGGCTCCAATAACCCGGTCCACGTACAAATCCAACTATTACTACGAACCAGAAAATTTTGATGTCTATCAATTTAACCACTTAAAATAAATTTTCGTAATTTTAAGAAATTTAGAGAAGAAGTAGAAAAAATTCTAAGTCCTAAAAACTAGAATGGCGAGAAATAAGAGAGAAAAAGATTGCGCGTCGAAAAGTGTCGAAAAATAAAAAGGTCGAAAAATAAGCGTCGAAAAATAAAAATAAGAAGGTAGTGCGAAATACGGCGTCGTAAAATTCTAAAGCACCTAAAACTTAGTCTAAGGAATAAGCACTTAAGGGATTTTACGGCAAAGCCTAAAAATTCTAGAAGTAAAAATAACTATGGCAAAACTAAACTTAATACTAAAAGTTGCGACTATAGTCTAAAAATCTAAAGGTAATAAAACTAAAAAAAAAAAACATTTTTTTTATAGACAAAATCTTAAAAAAATATATATTTTTTTTAATAATTTTTTTTTTCCGTTTTTTTTTTTCCGTTTTTTTTTTAAAAACGATTTTTTTTTTACAATTTTTTTTTTTTTTTTTTAAAAACGAATTTTTTTTTTCTTAAAAAAAACGTTTTTTTTTTTTACAATTTTTTTTTTTTTATAAAAAACGAATTTTTTTTTCTTTAAAAAAAATATTTTTTTTACACAAAATTATTTTTACTAACAATCATTCCATCATACTAATAGTATTATTTTTACTAGGAAATACTACAAAATATGACACAAGTTTTATTAATTTACTGATGGGATATACCTAAACCTTGCTACAACACTATAGGCAGTGTACCTAATCGTAGAGTAGTGTAGTTTTTAGTAAGTCCGGTTCGTTCCACAAGGAGCTAGTGATTACGTACTATATTTTTATAAAACTATATTTATATAAATATATATATATATATATATATATATATATATATATATATATATATATATATATATATATATATATATATATATATATATATATATATATATATATATATATAAGTAGTAATATTATTATAAAAGGGGGGTTTTTACCGTTTAATGACCGGTTTGTCGATTTTATATTTTTAAGCGTAAAGATAAATGACAATAATTAAAGTGCGTAAAATAAATAAATGACGATAAATAAAATAACAATAAATAAAATTGCGATAGAATATGAAATAAAAGGATTATGCTTATTTAAACTTCCGTAATCATGATGTTTGACGTTTTGATTTTAATTAATTGTTACTCGGGTTAATTGTCCTTTGTCATGGTTTATTTGATACCTATCTGGTTTTTATCCATAATAGTCCATCGGTCATAAATATAAAGTGCGAGTGTCCTCGTCAAATTACCCTTATACCCGAAGTCAAATATTCCAACTAATTAAGGATTTAAACTGTGATGCAGTTATCACTTCTGTCAACAATTACACCAGTTATCACTGTATGTAATCTACCCCTGTTTTGATTAGATATGAATATTAATTTACCCACTTGATCAGTTTGAATAATCAATTACCCAACCCGAATAATTAATTAAATGATTATAATAGATTCCATATGAACGTCACTAAATAGGACAACCATAATCATTATTAATTATTAGGATAATTAATTTGAAGATAGGTTCGACAGACTCCAATGAGTTGTCACTCAATTAGACAATACCCCCATCTATTAATAGTCAATAGTCCAATTTCCACAAGTGTCGGTCTTTTGCCCAAACCTTAATTATGGTACAAAGCCCAATTACCCAATTTTAGTAATTAGCCCAACATCATGATTACTTCGTTTTAAATAAGCATAATAATAACTTAGCTACGAGACATTAATATAAAAAGGTTGAACATAACTTACAATGATTAAAAATAGCGTAGCGTTACACGGACAGAATTTCGACTTACATACTCAAACGATCTCTATCATAAATCTTATTATTATCATAATTTAAACTTAAAATTAAGATTATTGTTATATCTTATTACATTAACATTATGATAGAGAATTATAGATATTGATATTAGATATAGAAAAGGGATTTAGGATAGAAAATGGTGTGTTTTTTTTCCTATCGAATACACTGCCTTTTATAGGCGAATTCTGAATTTGATTTTTCACTTACGACCCCTGAACTATGCTCAATTAACAACTTTTTATTATTTAATATTATTCTTATTATGAATTATTTAAATATTATATTTTATTCTTGTGCATAGTTGACTTGTAATTTTTACACCGTTGCGTCGAGCGTTGAAAGTTGACTTAGGTCCCAGTTCCGGATTTTCGAACGTCCTTGCGTACTATTTTATATCGTGTACTTTGCGTTTTGTAACTTGTACTCTTGTCATTTTTAGACGTTCTTCATCAATAATTTGAACCTTTTTGATTGTATCTTGTACTTTTGAGCTTTTTGGACCTTTGCGTCTTCAAATCTTCGTTTTCGCCTTTTGTCTTCGCACTTATTTAAAATAAACGAATATTACTCGAAAATGGAACAATTGCAACTAAAATCTTGTCTTTCTTGGGGGATTTTGCTATGAAATATATGTTCCTTTTTAGCCTTATCATTTATTATATCTAATGAGATGTTAAATTATTATATTATCATGATATTATGATATATTAATATATCTTAATATGATATATATACATTTAAATGTCGTTACAACGATAATCGTTACATATATGTCTCGTTTCGAAATCCTTAAGTTAGCAGTCTTGTTTATATGTATATAACTCATTGTTAATATACTTATGGAGATACTTACTTATCATAATCTCATGTTAACCATATGTATATCCATATATATATATCGTCATGTCGTTTTTACAAGTTTTAACGTTCGTGAATCGCCGGTCAACTTGGGTGGTCAATTGTCTATATGAAACATATTTCAATTAATCAAGTCTTAACAAGTTTGATTGCTTAACATGTTGGAAACATTTAATCATGTAAATATCAATCTCAATTAATATATATAAACATGGAAAAGTTCGGGTCACTACAGCGGATGCCTTAAGTCGAAAGAGTCATCACCCGGCGTTACGATTAGGATTGTTACGTATGATTATTACTAACGATTTTCTTGAAAAACTTGGTGTGATTCAAATAGAGGCTTACGTTCACAACAAGCATGTGGAACGAATAGTGGGGCAATCGGAATTCATTACTATGGGTTCGCGTGGTTTGTTGTCTTTTCAAGGAAGAGTGTGGGTGCCTAAGATGGGCGATTATCGACAAGTACTACTTGATGAAGCACATAAGTCAAAGTATTCCATTCATCCGGGCGCGACTAAAATGTATCTTGACTTAAGGAAAGATTATTGGTGGCCGGGCATGAAACGTGATGTTGTAAAGTATGTTGAGCAATGCGTCACGTGTTTGCAAGTTAAGGCCGAGCACCAAAAGCCGTATAGTAAATTACAACTGTTGGAAATCCCAAAATTGAAATGGGAGCACATTACCATGGATTTTATTACAAAGTTGCCTAAAATGGCGAGAACCCAATTTTTTTCTATTTGGGTGATAGTGGATAGGTTGACGAAAAGTGCTTTGTTTCTTCCCATTAAAGAAGCAATATCGTCGGAGGCCTTGGCTAAGTTGTTTATCAAGGAAGTAGTATCGAGACACGGGGTTCCTATATCTATTATTTCGGATCGAGATACCCGTTTTACATCTCGGTTTTGGGAAAAGTTTCATGAAGATATGGGTACGCAATTAAAATTAAGCACGGCGTATCATCCTCAAACGGACGGTCAAACCGAACGTACGAATCAAACTTTGAAGGATATGTTACGGGCGTGCATTATTGATTTCGGTGGTAGTTGGGACGAACACTTACCTTTGGTGGAATTCTCGTACAATAATAGTTATCATACTAGTATCGGGATGCCACCTTATGAGATGCTTTATGGGCGTAGGTATCGAACTCTAATTTGTTTGGGTGAAGTGGGTCAAAGAGAAATCAGGAGTACCGATTTGGTTTTGGAGACGAATAACAAGATTGATATTATCCGGGATCATTTGAAGAAGGCTCAAGATAGACAAAAGTCGTATGCCGATAAACGTAGACGAACGATCGAATTTCAAGAAGGTGATATGGTGATGCTTAAGATTTCGCCATGGAAAGGTATCATTCAATTTTGAAAACGGGGAAAGTTAGCTCCTCGATTTATTGGGCCATTTAAGGTTTTAGCTCGTGTTGGTGAAGTCGCGTATCGTTTGGAATTACCCGAAGAGCTTGCGGGGATTCATAATACATTTCATGTTTCCCATCTCCGTAAGTGTCTTACGGATGATTCATCTTAGGTGCCATTAGACGAGATTGAGCTAAACAATAAGTTAGAGTATATTGAGGAGCCGATTGCTATACTCGATGAGAAGGTCAAAAGGTTGAGACATAAAGAGGTTAGGACTTTTAAAGTTCAATGGCGACGGAGTAAAGGTTCCGAGTTTACTTGGGAGCCCGAAGAATTCGTGTTGGTTTATCTTCCTTCTTGTCATGCGGTTTGGATCGCGAGGACGCGTTCCGATTCAAGTGGGGGAGAGTTGTAAGACCCGGATATTTTCCTTGTTCATATGTGTAATTAAGTTGAATGAATAGTGGGGTTTCTTTGTATATTTTAAAAAAGAGAAAAGAGTTCTGCCCAGGCTATCTGCCCGCCGCGCAGGATTATGGCGCGCCGCGCCATATGCTGTGACAGCTCACCCTTCTCTTTTTAAATTAGATATTTTGAGGGCTTTTTGGTAATTACACATGGAGGCCCGAATTAAAGGCCCTAGATCAGTCTTGGAGCTTCATTTACTCCATCTTCAACAACCCTTATCACTTCCATTTAATATCTAGAGAGAGAGTAAGATCCTAGTGTGAGAAAACTCATTTTGGAGAAGAAGAAGAAGGAATCTTGCTTAAGCTCAAGTTATAAAGTTGTTCATCTACTTCCTAGCTATATTTTGAGTGTAGTAGTATGCTTTAATCTTAATTTCCTTGTTAATTTTATTAAGGGTTAGGGTTTGGAGTAAATGATGAACTTAAAACCCATTTGTGGGTGAATTGGGTGTTTTGGGTGAAATTGGGTCATGTAGACTCAAAGATGACTAACTAGGGTTTTCAAAGTGTTAGATTGATGTTTATGAACATAAATTAGTTAGTAAATTTCTAGCACACCTATATATATGTAAGTGGGCGTCGTGTGGGTTAGTGGATGACCCGAAATGGGTGTGTTGACTTTAAATTGGTCAAATGGGTCAAAATGGACCTAAGTTAGTTAATGTTTGTGATTAATGCATAAACCTTGTATTGAAATGTGTTTTAAACCTATCTTGGTTAATGTTAGGGTTTTGGTGTGAGTTGACCCGATTTTAGGGTTAAGTGTCCAAATGGGTCAAAATGACCTAGTAATGGTGAGTGTTGTGAGTTTGACCAACTTGAATGAATGTTTGATTATATGTACATTGTAATAGGTGCTTTACCTTGAAGTTTCAAGCTTGGTTTATTGATTCACCGAAGACTTTGAGCTGAGTGGAATAAGTATACATGTACGTATATGATGTGTTTATTTGTATGAATGGATATGTGTTGTCCAAGATTAGTGATATATGCGTTGCACACTAACGGTTTTATGGTTGGATATGTGTTGTCTAATTTAGTGCTATATTTGTTGTACACTAATGATTTTGATGAATGGATATGTGTTGTCCAGGGGTTAGTGATATATGTGTTGTGCACTAATGGTTGTTATGAATGCCGGTGGGAAATTTGAGTACCATTCCTCTTACGATTGGTTAACCATGGTTGTGTGAGTTGTGTATTAGCATATTCAATTGTGAACTATATGCTATTGTGGTCGCTAGCTTATTATGTATTGCGGATATTGGTTTGTGCATGATGGTTACATATTTGTGAAATTGCTAGGTTGTTATCCGGTATTGTGTAAGTGAATGCAAGTAGATAGATTATATATGCATATGTATAATTATTGCATTCACCAAGCTTTGCTTACCCTCTCGTTGTTTACCTTTTTATAGGTTCGATTGTGGACAAGGGTAAGGGCATTATCTTGGGTTAGAGATCCCGCTTTGTTGTTGGGGGACGCTATTTGGATGAGTTAGCTTTTGGAGTTCGACCGAGACTTGGGTAGTTTAACCCCAAACACCATGCTCGTAGTGTCATTTGGAAATTAAACTAATGTGGTCGAAACTCAAACTTTTGTATGAAACTCGTAAAATGGCTGATGTGGGCCCCGCTTTGTAAAACTCATTTTATGTTTGAATCGTGTTAGTTTTACATTTTTGAATATGTTGTTAAAAGCGTTTCGTCTAAATGTGTCGGGAAGTGGGCGATCTTTTTCACAAAAAAGGAAAAAGTTGGACAGACCGTTTTGGCGCGCCGCGCAGGCCTTTGGCTCATTATTCATTTCCTGATAGACATTCAAATATTTGATCGATGAAAGGTAATGGAAAATGATTCTTTTAGGTTGCATCGTTCAGTTTACGATAATCTACGCAAACCCTCCAACCGGTGACTTCCCGAGTTGGAATAAGCTCATTATTCTCATTTTGAATTACAGTTGTCCCTCCCTTTTTGGGTACCACTTGAACAGGACTAACCCATGGTGAATCGAAGATGGGATAGATCAGACCGACGTCTAGAAGTTTGATTACTTCTTTCTTGACGACTTCTTAAATCATAGGGTTGACCCTTCTTTGCCTCTGAACTGAAGGTTTGAAATCATCTTCCATGAAAATCTTGTGGGTGCAATAGTTGGGGCTGATTCCTTTTATGTCGGAGATCTTCCAAGCAATTGCCTTCTTATGTGATTTTAAAACTTGAATCAATTTTGCCTTCTCTTGTGGCGTGAGGTATTTCGAGATGATTACAGGGAGTTGCGATTCTCCTTCTAAGAATGCATACTCCAGATTGTCGGGTAACTTCTTTAATTCCAATTCCGGAGGTTCCTCGATAGATGGCTTCATCCTAGCTATCTCCTTTCGGTCTAACGAGTCATACTTCTCCCGGAATTCTGATTCTTCAGTAGCGGTCACTGATGCTATCTGTTCTTCATTTTTGGAAATTGTCCTTCTTAATGCTTCCTCTTCAGAAACGTCTTCTTTAGTTTCGAGGGTATATTCAGGAATCTTCTCACAGTCCTCTTTTGACTGGGGTTCCTGATATACCGGAATGAAATCCATTTCTTCATTCGGTCTTCTCCTTAATAGAGGTAAAGGAATGCCTTGTCCTAGCGGTGCTATTCAGATAGTTTTGCCAAGAAAATTACTTCCAGAGAGGGGAGATTTGTGTTGACTAAGGTTTATGGCTGAATGGTTATCGAGATTTCCTTCAGGAGATGTAAAAAACAGATCCTTAGAAATTTGATCTTCACTACATATAGCCATGGTTTCTTCCAGGTATTCGTTGACGAGTTCTTGAAAAGAATCAGAGAGATTCACATCTTCTTCTCGAGGATGGTTCATGAGACGATCAACATTGAATGTGATTTCTTCTCCTCCAACCCTTAATTTCAATGATTTCTCGTGCACATCAATTACGGCCTTGGCAGTATTCAGGAATGGTCTGCCAAGAATGAGTGGGACCTTCGTGTCTTCCTCAATATCCATAATGACGAAATCAACGGGAAACGCGAACTTATCCACTCTAACTAGGACATCTTCAGCTATTCCTCGAGGAATCTTAACTGATATGTCCGCGAGTTGGAAAGTCATTCTGGTAGGCCTTAAGTCATTTAATCCTAGCTTTTTGAATAACGAATAGGGCGTTAGGTTTACACTGGCTCCTAAGTCTGCTAACGCATTGCTAATTTGGACATCTTGCAGGTAGCAAGGTACCGTAAATCTTCCTGTATCTCCTAACTTAGGGGGAATTCCATGTTGTAACACTAACGAGCATTCTTCACTTAAGGGCAAGCTAACTATCTCTCTTAATCTCTCTTTGTTTGAAAGTAGTTCTTTGAAAAATTTAGCGCAGTTTGGCATTTCTACTAAAGCATCTACTAGTCGTACATTCAAATGCAAATTCTTAATAATATCCCAATACTTAGCGAATTGCTCTTCTTGTTTTTCCTTCCTAAGCCTACCTGGGAAAGGTATACAGGCGCGCGGAATAATTTCCGAGGCCTTAGGAGAGATAGGTTCCGGTGAATTGACAACTGGGTCAATTGGCACAGGTTCCTTATCCGAAAAATCTTGTATGGGTATATTGACAGTTGTTTCTTTCTCTCCTCTAGTGATTACTAGGGCATCAAACTCACTACACTTTATATCAACTTTAGTGGTTAAACGTTTAAGCGTAAGCTGAAAATTTGTGATAAATTCTTCAAAAGTCTTTATCAAAGTGCCGAATTTATTTTGACATTCTATGACTTGAAGGTTTATCATGTATTGCTTTTTCATAAATTCAACTAAAATTTCCTTAGAGTGGAGAGTAGGTTTGTGTAATGGGAAGAATATATTATGATCCGAGCTATTTTGCTGTCTATGTGCCCATCTAGGGTAAGGATACCTTAGATTGGTTCTAGTAGCATCGAAGTTTCTAGGAATTGGTAAACTTTGAAGAGTGAGGGTGAGATCTTGTAACCTGGTTTCCAGCATTTTTACCGTATGAGCGAAGACGTCATCTTTCTCAGCAGCTTCATTGCTCCAATCCTCCTGCTGTGCAACTATCGTGTCCAAGAGATTCCATGCTTCGTATACTGTTCGGGACATAAAATTGCCTTGCGAGGCCATGTCTAGGAGAGACTTATCATCCTTGTTCAAACCATTGTAAAGCTTACAGATTATGTCTGCCTGACTTAATGAATGATTTGGACATCTTTTAAGCATAATCTTTATTCTATTCCATGCTAGACACAATGACTCATTTTCTTTTTGAGAAAAGTTCGTGATGTCATTTCTTAAACAGATTTGTAGGGAGGGTGGATAAAATTTGTTTAGAAATTTGGCGGCTAGTTCCTCCCATGTGTGTATTAAATTCGGGTTAAGTTCGTCAAACCATGCTAAAGCGTGTGCAGAAAGTGAATATTGAAAAAGATGAATTTTTAAAATATTTTTCTCATTTTCTTCCTTCTTAAAAGAGTCAACCAGACTGATAAATTTGTTTAAGTGAAAGTTTGAATCGTCAGTCGGTAATCCTTAAAATTTACAGATCATACTGACTAGTTTAATCATGTGTGAACTAATTTCAGGAATTCCTTCAGTTCCTAAGGTGATTGGTCCTCCTCTTTCCTCTAAGCATGACTTATGCATAGAAGCAAGGGTATCTCGTCATTCTAATTTTTTTAGATTTTCTATTTAAAAGACTTAAAAGTAACTTTTAGAAAATATTAATTTACTAAAAGGATCGATAATTTAATAAAAACAATTATTCTTGAAATTCGGTCGCTAACCAAATCGGATATCTTAACTGATAGGATTTCTTACAGATTACTTGTATCTAGGTGGCCAGGCCGACTACGGAGAGGCAGGATTCTTTTGGTTCCAATATAATTGGAGACTGTTCAGAAAATCCAACAACCAAGTCCGTGTATAATTGTCTTTCTTAGAGACCACCAAACAATACTTTTGTCTGTTAAAAATCTTTCTCAATCAAAATATTCGATCCTCGGCAATGGAGCCAGAAAACTTGATGTGCTACTTACGATATGGCCGAAACGGACGGTTTAATTCGTGCGGTGTCATTAGGCCACAGAACGTCTGATTCAGTTGATCAAGGTAGCACACCATGGTTTTGTTTATTTATATTGTGCGGGGCCTAAATTTACTTTTACTTTCTAAGGTGTAGAAGGTGTAAGTTAACCTAGTGTCGTGTTTTTTTTATGGATTAACGAATTGAAGATCAAGTGGATAATTGTCTTTTAGTTAAATTACCTAGATAAAGGATAGTAGTTGGTTTAAGCTAAAAATCATAAGTGCGGAAAAAGTAAATAAGTGGAAGGATATCCGGAGTATGCAGATCAGGGAAATGTTGACCAAGATATCAGTGTTGGGTTAGGGAAAGGTAATTATGCTTATGTTAAGACTATGCTTGGAATGATGTAGATCTGGTTGGATGAGCTAATTACACAGACCTACTTGTCGTTGAACTCTCGGAGTTCTCTTTGAGCAGTGAGAAGTATGTCACTTGGTCGTATAATTGAAAGGTAGCTGTACCTCGGAGGTTATCCTCAGTAAAGTACTAGGTTTATTAGTGAGTTGAGCTCTAATCCTAACCCTCGTTATCAGTTTAGTTAACTGAATAACAACGTGCCGTGTTGATTGAACACTGATCACAAACGAAAGGAATCTGTCGGTTTAAGTTAGCAAAACTTTAAGTGAAAACTAACAATCATTCCATCATACTAATGAGATCATATCAATTCAGACATTATACAGCATTACAGTTGATATACTGATAGTAAAGCAGATAGAAACCTAATGAGTACCTAAACAGTTGATATGACTAAGTCCTAAGGCAACAATCAAACAAGAACATGCAATAGGCTTGGGTCACATAGTAAAGGCACTAACTAGATCTTAACAGCTCCTAAGAGGTCTCTTTGGAACAATCAATAGGAATACTAGGTCATTCATGTCTCAATTCCTAAGTTCCGTGTCCTAAAAGCGCATTAAATGCCTCTTGGGAACTCCGGCCATACCGAGTTCATAGAATCTTAAGATACAATATAACCAGGGGTCTTAATCCTATGAAGTAGCTAATTTCATATAGGTAGACAAATCTTGATCACAACCTAGGTTGGTCAATCCTTAAGATGCTAGCATATAAATCTATCGGACTTCCTAGTTCGGTATTATAACAGTAGTCGTACTAAAATTAACATAATTACGCTAACCCAAACTTCTATCATGGCAACATACAGATTAATTAAGCTATCATGGTAATATCGGAACGCATTATTAAACATAAAAAGTAAGAACACATGTTTAATACAAAAGACAAGCATTTCGGATAAAAACCTGAAAAGGCCGAAGAAATCTGCCCGAGATCGCAGGGACTCGCCGGGATATCCTCCGAAAAATAAAAGCTAAGCTAACTACTACTAAAAGCTAACTAAAAGCTTGAAAATATAAAGTGAATTTCAAATTGGGTGCGTGTTGAAATGGATGGAGAAAGCCCTTTAAATAGACTTGATTTTTGACTGCAAACGGCTAGCATGCCATTTGGCAAGCCGTTTGCAGGGGCCGTTTGTAAAGTCAAGCCGTTTAAGGTGCCCATTTGATCTGGCCATTTGGCAGGCCGTTTGTGAGCCAGGCAGGCCGTTTGGCAGGCCATTTGGCAAGCCGTTTGGTCTGCCTGGTCAGCTGATTTCACTGGATCGTAACTTGATTTCTTGTCTTTCACCGTTTTCGCTCTAGAATCTTCGTTTTAGCTCCATTTTACTTGATTCTTTTTGTATCGCCTTTGTAATTACTTAATCTACAAAATCAATCGAAAAAGTGATAATTTTGCCGAAAAAATTTGAATTTTTATTGTTCTAGGGCTTAATATTGGGGATAAAAATGTGACTTTTTGGCCAATATCAGTGTGTCAAGCTTTCATCTTTGAGAAATTGAGATTTTGGTGTCAAGTTTGTTAAAAGTGAAAATTAGGTAAAAATGGTTGATTTTGATGTTGTTAGTGTACAAATCTTGTTGGTTTGTGTTTGTTGATGTTTAGTGTAGTCGATTTGGTCAGTTTTGAGGTAAGAAACGAGCTCTAGGGCAAGAAATGGCTAATTTTGGGTTAAACCCGTAGCTGTGTTCATCTTGTTCCTCAGATGAACACACTCGGCCGAGTGTCTCTTAACACTCGACCGACTGTGTAGACAATCGACCGGTTGAGTGACACACTCGACCGAGTGTGTCTGAGTTCTGACCAGATGACTTATTTTTACTCAGTCGACCGTGTGAGAGGATACTCGACCAAGTGTGTAGACATAGTCAACCGAGTGTCTTTATGGGCAGAATATATTACCAAGTGTTGATGTCTAGCCGTTATGCTGCCCACGTAACTTATGATAATCAGAATGTAAATTCTGAAAATGCATAAGTGTTATGTGGACCTTTAGTGACTGATTTGTTGTACTGTGCTAATCGAAAGAAACTAATTTGATTTGCCTTATGTTCAGGTGATAAGGATAAGGAAGCAGCTCAGTGATAGATTATCTGAGCTAGTTGCTGGTATTCGGTGAGTGAGTCTATCTCCGGATAGAGTATTAAGTAGTTGACACGCTACTTGTTCAGACTCTTTACTTTTATGTCTATGCCCTATATGAATAACATGTGTAGTTAGATATTGCCATGCTAGTTAGGACGATTGGATGACCGATTATCTATGATCTTATGTGTGCACTGTTAGTTGGACACCAACCGAGGCGGCAAGGTTGGGAACCCACCAAGCTGACAATGTAGGGTTGATGTGAGGTCGACTGTGGTAGCCTGGTCGGGTCATGATGTTACTGATTGTTCAGTATAGTATAGAAGGACGCATGTGTTGCGTCTGGACGGTTATGCAGTAGATTCAGTAAAGCGGACTATCGGTACACTGTAGTCTGATCATCTAAGTCGTATGCTCGTACAAACCATCGATCCTCATATTATCAGTTGTTGTCTGCTAGTTCAGTACGTTAGCATATCTGTGACCTTTGCATGTTTAGTAGCTTATGCTTGGTCTATTAGATAGTATCCATTCACTTAGCAGTTGTGCTAATTCCCCCACATTTCCACCCCTTGCAGGTTTAGGTACTGCTGGTTTGGACGAATGTTGCAGACGGGTTAGAAGACATGTTTGACTATGAGCTGGACTCTGATGTTTGCTCTTTATAATGTTTTATGTAACACTGTTGATTTTGGAATGTTAACTAAGTTGATTGTTAACTATGGTTTGTAAATATTAACTAACGTTGTTTTGGTAATCATGTAAATACTTTCGCTATGTTATAAAAAAAATCAGTCGAATACCTTATTGTAAGTCTGCGAAGAATTGTTGTGTATGACGAATGTTGAGACTGGTCATGTGTATTATGGAATGCTGAAATTCCTCGGGATGTTATCATCTTGGCGGTAATAGTATGGGGTTAAGACCCTAAGTAGGAGAGTATGTACTCGAAGGGTACGGTGTTTCCTCAGTTTGGTAGGCGTATTCGAGTGGGTTGTTGGAAGTCGTCCCGTTTGATAAGCGAACTCGGGATATAGAGTGCTAATTTGGGCTATCTCGTGTAGAGATATGTTAGTATAGAGCTCATTCGAGAGTGAGTTCCCTAAAGTATTGAGGGCTTGTACGTGCGGGAAGCGAGAAGATCATCCTTAATGGACGGTCGAAGCAATGTTCACAGAGTAATGGTGAACTAGTTATGTGTTTTGTAAGACTGCGTGTCGGTTGGAGTTACCGAAGAGTTTGCGGGAAATTCCACCACCGTGTGCATGGTGCGGATGACCCAATTGGATTTGTCGGTTGGCGGTAGAACTCTAACTTGCGAGTTGGAGTGCGCCAAGAAATCATCGATTATTGTTGAGTGGTTGGAACGTTGCGTGGTGAGAAAGTGTGACCGATAGGATGCAATGGTGGCATCAAAGGGGTGTAGAGTTGTGTGAGAACTCGAAAAGTTAAGGAAGGCGTATCCTCCTTGTTCGCGATGAGGCTTAGATCGCGAGAACGTGATCTAATTTAAGTGGGGGAGAGTTGTAAGACCCTGAATTTTATGCATCGAAAAGTGTCGCAGAAACTGTCACCAGAGAGTGTCCTCAGAAAGTGTCAGGAAAAGTCTACCTATACTTATGCATTTTCAGATTTTACATTAGAATCAGAATCAGTCAACCTCAGTCCCTGAATTTCTAAAAACTGTGTTGTCTTCATTTTATATTGTAGTGCGCGCCGCGCACATGGCCACACACCGCGCAATACCAGCTAGCAGACAAGTTTCGAAATTATAATATTTTAAGAAGGGCATTTGGGTCTTTTCATGTGGGGGTCGGTTTTGAGCCACTAAAACTGATCCAAACTCAGTCTTGGACCTCATTTCACCCACACAAAACACTCCCAACATATTCTAGAGAGATAGGGTGATTTTAGTGTGAGAAAGCTTCGATCTAGGAGGAAGAAGCTCGGTTCTCACCAAAGCTCGAGAGTTAAAGTTGTTCACCTCGTTCTTGGCTACATTTTGGTAGTGGTGGTAAGCTCTAACTCCGAATTTCATTGTTTATGATTATTGTTCAAATTAGGATTTTGAACTTGCATGTTCTTGAGTAAGCCCCACTAGTTAGTAAATGGGTGAATTAGACTAGTGGCGGGTGTGGTTAACCCTCGTTGGTGGATGATATCGGCTAAAAAGTTAGGTTTTTACCCCGGTATTAAGGCCCAAAAACAAGAAATATTCGAACTTTGTAGGCAAAATACCCATTTCGTCAGTTAAAATTGAAGAACAAGTAATTATGAAGACGGTGCAAAAAGAATCAAGAGAATCGGAGCTAAAACAAAGATTCTAGAGCGAAAACGGTGAAAGACAAGAAATCAAGTTACGATCTAGGGAATCAGCAAGCCAAACGGCTTGCCAAACGGGCTGCCAAACGGCCTGCCAGTGCCAAACGCCCAGATCAAACGTCCTCGTTAAACGGCTTTCCTCAGCAAACGGGCCCTGCAAACGGCCTGCCAAACGGCCTGCCAGCCGTTTGCAGGCAAATTTTGTGCTTATTTAAAGGGTCTTTGTTATTCATTTCAACACACACTTCAATTCACTTCTTTCTCTCTTTTGTACAATATTAGTCATACTCTCAAGGCCTTCAAATCCGTGTGGGAAACCTAGTACCCGGAGAAGAATGCTGAAGATTGTATTAGGGGCGGTCTGAGTCTTGAAGTTTTCACTTTTGTATTCGAAACTCGTTTAATCTGCTGGTACTTCTATCCCTTATCTTTATATAATGTCTTCTATCATTATGTTCTGTAATATTGTTGCCATGATTAGCGAGTAGTAATCTTTAGTGTATGCTATGACGTAAGCAGTTATAATGCCGAAATAATGTTATGGTTTGTGTATGCTGTTGAAATGCTTTCCGATTATGCTTTAAACTCAATCGCTTTTCCAACTAATAGAACGTAGTTATTGGCTCTGTTATTGGGAAGTCGCGAACCCCGATTCAGAGTATACTATCTGTGTCACCCCTTGGTAAGAGAAGTCTATCGGATACAACGTAAGATCGACTGAGGCACACCGGTTGTAGTAAGTCTATCGAGCTTTGGATTCCGACTGAGGACTCTTTCGTAGTGAAATATCTGACTAGACCGTTAGTACATTGTCGGTCCCAGACCATGCTAGTGTAGTCACCAAGCATATAAACTTAGTACGTGCACGCTGAAGCACAACAGTTGTTGTAATCTATACCTCTGCTAAGTAAGGCCATGGAACCCGGTAAGTGTTGATTAGTACACTGCACCATAACGCGGTCTCAAGCATTGCACCCCACTTGAGGGATTCTTAGTTAATTAAGGAACTGTTTGTTTAGACACATAAAGGATTGAACCGTTAGGATAACCAAACGTGTTCATGGAAGTCAGCTTGACTTGGCCATGATGTTCTTTATGGTTGAACTCTTTTTAAAGGGCCTAACTATCTTTTAAAACCAATCATTAACGAAAGCATTGAAAGAGATCACGTCTCTCGGATATGGTAAACCATGTATTCTGTTATGCTTAAGAAAGTTTAGACCATTGTGGAATGTTAATACGTCACCCAACCGAGTCGCTCAATTGGATGAGCTGTCTGAATGTGTATGCCTGTAGTCAGACTGCACGGGCGTCGGGGGTAAGGGATGTTGTTGTCTATTCAGAATCTTCAAGCCTAACACAGTACCCAGTGACATGTCTTATGACAGGGGCGTTTAGAACCAGTGTAATGAATACAAGGCCTCTGCCTATTCATGAGCCAGCATTCCATAATCTCGGTAGAATAACTGATGAAGTCATAGTATGCACTCACTTTAACCTTATCTGATTACGAATTTTATCGCATTTACTTTATCTGTCTTATAAATTAGAAAATCCCAAAATTAAGTAACTACTACTCCTTCCCAACTATCTTAGGCTTAAATATAGGTTCGATTCTACTGATATCTCAAAAATACGACTCTAGGTCATACTTCCCTTACTCATACTAAGGAGTAGTATGATTTAGGCCCCGCTAAATATAAATTTAAAACAGTACCCACCCCCTTGGTGGTTGATTCTGACGTGCTGCGGCCGGACGACACCGCACAAACAAAACCGTCCGTTTCGGCCATATCATTGGATTTTGGGTTGTTGATGATTTAACCATGTTTAGGGCTTGTAAATTGGGTATAATCACTAGTGTTAGTGATTATGGAAGTATTAGAACCCATTTGGGTGTATTTGGAAGACTAATTTTGAAATGGGTCAAAATTAGGGTTTATGTGTCAAATTGGGTAAGACACGTGTTTAACACTTATGATTTGATTTAATTGGAGTTATAGGACCATTTTCACTCATGTTAAGTGATTATTGGTTAGTGTGGGCTTTGTTTGTGCTTCGAAGTGCAATTGGGTCAAAATTGCACTAAGTGTCAATTTGGGTTGGTTTTGTAATCCACCCTAATTATGTTGTTTGTTATGTGATAAATAGAATAGGTACTTTCCATTGATGTGTTGTGAATTTGGTTTGCATTCATCAAGGCGCTAAGGTGAGTGTAATTGTATTATATGCGTATGTATGCTTAGGATGGGTGCGAGTGGGGTAGAGTGATCCTCATCGTTCAGGTTCACTCTACATGTGTATGAGATGATGGACTCTATGAGTTTTGGGTCCTTGTGGCGCGTTTGTGCGTTTGGGTTACCACTCGTGGGGTAGTGAATCTCGGGTGATACGAATTCACGTTGACAAGTAGGTCAACGCCGTTGTTGATGATGAGATGAGTTGGGTAGTGATTCGCGTGTAGTTTCGGCTTCAGTAGTGAATCGCGTGTGGTTTCGGATTAACGATGTCGCGTGTGGCTTTGGACATTCCCATTGTTGTTGACTAAGGGTAGTGAATCGCGTATAGTTTCGGATTCACTGGGGCGCATGTAGTTTCGGCCAACCCTATGGTCGTCGAGGTGAAGGTGGTGAATCGCGTGTGGTTTCGGATTCACTGGGCGCGTGTGGTTTCGGTCGGCCTTCATGAGTTGAGGGTAAGGGGTTTTGGGATTTTGGGATTTTGGGTTGAGGGTAACGGCATTCATGAGCGTGAAGGTGGTGAACCTTGGGATTTTGGGTTGACGCATATATATATATATATATATATATATATATATATATATATATATATATATATATATATATATATATATATATATATATATATATATATTGTTGTGTTGTAGCTAATCTTATGGTTTTGGCTTGGTGGTACGTTATGTATAGCTTTGCTTAGTTATACTTGGAATGCGGTATGTGTTTATTACTTGTGTTTGTAATCCGTGTTCATTTTATGCATATGTATGTATATAATACCGTTGCATTCACCAAACATTAGCTTACCCTCTCGTTGATATTATTTTATAGGTTCGCAAGGAGCTGGTTCGGGTAAGCGTGGGAACTAGTTACTTTACGGGTTGCTTTAGAAGACTTTGCTTTTAGATTAGACTTAGGATTGGGTAGTGCAATCCCAATCACCATGCTCGATCTTTTGTTGTGTTTAAACGAAACGGGTTAAAATTGTCATGTTCATGTAGTTATGGGTCGTTGGAGTCCCAAGGGTCATATTACACTTATGTCGTTAATACCCGTTTGTATAATGTTTGAAAAGTGTCGAATTTGATTTTGGGCTAACGAAACTTGGGTTGGGTGAGAAATGGTTTGTTTTGTGTCATAAAGGGGCTGACCCTGTTTTCTAGTTGAAACGCGCGCCGCGCATAGGCCTGCGTGCGCTGCAAACATGCAATTGCTGGTGTTCAGGTCCGTTGTCAACTTCTGATTTGGTTTTACGTTATAGCACGTGCCGCGCACCCATATACGCGCTGCGCATATGGTCAGACATGAATCTGTTCGTTGTTTTTTTTTTAAAAATTCGTGTTTTCTAGTAAACGGTTATGGGGTCGTTACATCAAGGTGGGAAGAGCAATTGATAAATACGGAGTAAACTTCACAACATCCTTCATCAGACAAGTTGGAAACGGGCGGTCCATTATGTTTTGGCATGATATATGGCGCAGGAATAAAAAGCTCAAAGATAAGTATAACAGATTATTCATGCTTGATCGAAATCAAAATGCAACAGTGGGGGACCGAATTTTAGCATCTCAAAATGGTGTATCACTGAATTAGGATTGGGCCAGACCCATTATGGGAAGAACTGCAGACGAGTTAATAACAATTACTGAGGATCTTATGAATGTTCGAATTAATCAAGAATCTGATGACAAATGGTCTTGGTCTCTGGATTCTGAAGGCACTTTTAAGGTCAAAACATTATCGTTGGAAATTGATAAATGCAGATTACAATCCCTTATTTCGACAAAGACTTTATGCAACAAAGGAGTACCACAAAAGATAGGTATTTACGTGTGGAGAACTAAACTAAAAAGAATTCCCGTTCATGTTGAATTGGATACAAGAGGTATTGATCTAGACTCCATTCTTTACCCCCTTTGCACGTCAGACTCTGAATCTATTGAGCATATCACGACCAAATGCCCTCGTGTGTTAAACCTATGGCATCATTTCTTTAAATGGTGGAACACTCCTCCGGTTAACAACTTTTTGCTTGAGCAGAGCTTCGATGACTCGTTCCCTTACAATGATTTATCCACAATGGGCAAACTTATATGGCAATGTGCCAAATGGGTTTGTAGTTATCACATTTTGAAAGCGAGGAACAATCTCATTTTCAAAGGAGAAGCTTGGAACGCGGCCAATATCCTATCAAATATTCAATTGATAAGTTTCGGGTGGATTTCTAGAAGACTAAAAAAAGCTTCGTTGGATTGGAATCAATGGTTGATCAACCCGGGGTTTTATATTCTATCGACAAACATTAGAACCGGAATTGGCTAATTAATCTCCATACTCTTCGCTTTTTTTTGTATTTTCAAAGTTGTATATATATTCGCGTTCTTTAGTTTTTGTTTTTTCGGTTCGCTTCCTTTGACTGCACCTTGCAGGCTTGGAGGTGTTCCTTTTCGCTTTGTATCTCTCGTTGTATCGTTTGTGATTTTATTATGAAATGAAATGCTTGTTTTTTAAAAAAAAGTAAAAAAAACTCAGATATACTAACTTTCAGTAAATATATCAATATTACTGATTTCGGTTTGAATTATTGGATTGTGATATGGGCTTTATCGTAGTATTATGTTCATTAATATTAATACTTTATATATTAATATTAATATTAATATTAATATTAATATTAATATTAATACTAATACTTTTATATACTAAAAGTGGTGACGGTCTACGTCGTTTCAGTTATATCGAATTGTCGTTTTGAGCTTGCGGTCACACTACAAACGATCCCTCAACTTCGGTTATACTTACACAACGGCCCCTGAAGTTTACACTTTCTCAGGAGTAAAAAGTGTAAATATATAATTTTATTAAAATAAAAGAAATTAATTCCACCCCAATTTATAACGGGCCCTATCTTCTCACTCGGTGCGAGTTAAATTTTTCCAAGACCACCGTTCAACTCGAAAAAATCTTACGAACCCAACGAGATTAACTATATGCAAAACGGACACTTTTTAAAAAACGCTAAACACAACGACAGCCCGTATCTTTCTGTTTGCAGCGAATTAAATTTTTTCGACAGCACCGTCACACTTGAAAAAATTTATTTAACAAAACAAACTAACTACGTTCGAAACGGATACTTTTTAAAAAACGATTAACACAACGACATGCAAAACGTCGCTTAACACATGGGCCGTGTTCCCCTCCGTAAATACACAACGCTACGTTAAATATGAATACGCAGGCCGAAAACCGCCGACGCAACGCACGGGCCGATTCGGACTAGTTATTCCTATTAACCAATTAAAGGACGATAGAGAGAGGTTGTACAAAGATAAGATTTAGTGACACGTTTGTAAGCGATACTTAGTCAAGAGAAGACAAAAAGTGCCTACAAGTGTGACACGGGTGGGAACTTTTATATTTACACTCCATCAATATATATATATATATATATATATATATATATATATATATATATATATATATATATATATATATATATATACACACACACTAGTGAAATGACCTGTAATTCACGAGTTTGTTTAAACGAAACAGTTTAATGATATGTTTTAGGTATTAAGTGAACGTAAATGCTAAAGTCATTTAATTTAATGACCCGTGAAACCACAAACTCCGACTAAGAAAAACTCGCCAGATGAACATTTCATCAAACACCTAAAATGCATATTAAACAATCCACATCCAATCATAAGAGATAATATTTGTTGTCATTTTATTTTAAAAGTGTAAATTAAAATATAAATTTAGAATTAGTTTCCTTCTGCCTACCTTTTATACCTTCTCGTACTCAATTCAAAATAATTAATTAAAATATTTCAAAATTATTTAATTTTAATAATTAAAATAATTATTAATAAGATTTAATAATAATAATTAATTAATAAAATTTAATTTTAATTCAAAATTATTTTGATTAATGACATCATTCACCATGCTTAGATTTTTTTTCTTTTATTTTTTAATTTATTTTAACAAAATAATTAGCCTAATAATGACATCATCATTGTAGGATATTAATAGAAACTATAGATATATATGATTATACCTACTCACATGTGAATATTCTTGTAATTTAATAGTTTTTGCAGTCCTCGTCTCTTTTATTGTTCTCGTTTGAACTTTTAACAATATGTATGTGTGTGTGTGTGTATATATATATATATATATATATATATATACAAATTACACAAGCTTGCCTGAGTGGTCATCGAGTTGCACAATGAAGCACACCACCCGAGTTCAATTTCTGACTATCCAAATTGTGAGTGTGACTAGAGGGTGCACATAATGCGCAATACACCCGGTACCAGGCTCGCGCTCGGGTGTTTGATTACCCGAGGTTTTACCTTCTATGGAGGAGCCAATGTGCTCATTAATAGGAGGGTTTCCTCGCTTACCAATATATATATATATATATATATATATATATATATATATATATATATATATATATATATATATATATATATATATATATATATATAGACAAAAGTTCAAATGAGAACCAACAAAAGTGCGAGAACTGCGAGAACCATTAAATTTCAAGGATTTTCAAATGTGACTAGGTTGATTCGCATATAAATGTTGATGGAGAGTAAGATTGAACAATAAAATTTTTGAAAAAAACTATAATTTAATTATATATTCAAATATATAATTTATTGTTCACATGTACAAATGCGTTTGTGAAGATGCGAACATTTTATATAATTCACAATTGAACATATTAATTTAGGGTTGTGAACATTTGTTTGGCGATGATATGAACATTAAATTACAATAATATGTAATTTGTTGAATATAAATGCATTAAATCATGTATTTAAAAAGTTCTCGCAGTTCTCGCCCTTTTTGTGGTTCTCGATAATATATAACACGATAATTGTTATATATATATATATATATATATATATATATATATATGTATATATATATATATATATGTATATATATATATATATATATATATATATATATATATATATATATATATATATATATATAGTGGTAGGATCAAGGGAGAAGTAACCAATCAGGGGGGAAACGGGGGGAAGCAAATTTTTTCTTTTTAGTTTCTGAAGAAACTTTGTTCACGAATATTATAGATTCGATCAAAATATGAACATTTAATAAAGGCACTTTGTGATAAATATTTTTATTTTGGCGGGAAAACGCTCGAAGAAGTAATATATAACAATTATCGTGTTTTTCGAGCGTATGTTGAGGCTTTAGATATTAGAGTTTAGATATTAGGGTTTATGAGGTTTAGATATTAGGGTTTACAAATTTAGGGTTTAGTGTTTAGATTTAGGATTTAGATTAAGTTTTTAACACGAAAGATTTAGAGTTTAGGGTTTAGGGTTTAGGGTTTGGGGTGTTGGGTTTAGGGACTAAACCCAAAACACCAAACCCTAAACCATAAACTCTAAATAGGGCTAAAAATTTTACTTCATAAAACATGAAGAAAAAAACGTTAACATTCTTCACGATCAATATTATCTTGAATATTATTTTTGTCGATCATTTTCCCGCCTAAATAATAACATTCATCACGAAGTGTCTTTTTTAAATGTTCACATTTTTGTGTGATCTTGATGCCTGAAAAAAAAATTCCAAAAAATTGAAAAAAAAAAATTTGCTTCTCCCCGCTTCCCCTTGATTGGTTACTTCCCCATTGATCCTGCCCCTATATATATATATATATATATATATATATATATATATATATATATATATATATATATATATATATATATATATATATATATATATATATATATATATATATATATATATATATATATATATATATATAATAGGTTTTGGAGCCCGTGCGTTACACGTTGGAATTCATATTATTTCTAAGATACCGTACTTATAATATTAGTAACATCACATGGAAACTTATACAATTTTTTTCACATATCTGATATGAATGAAACATATTTAAAAATAAAATTATACTTGGTGAAAATGATAATAATGTAACATAATTCAAATATTTCTAAAAAAAAGTATACATACATAATAGTTCAAAGATATCATACCTAAAAAAAGGATGGAAAATGAAGTTGATGTTTACGTATTTGAAAAATACAAGTTGCTTTCTGACAAGTAAGTGTTTAAAGTAGATTTTGGGGGCTACTGAATCGAGTTGGTAGGTTAACGCGTATGTACAACAATAAATGCTTGAAAATTTATAACTTTAATTTCCTTCTAAATTTAATTTTATAAAGTTAAAAGGGAAAGTCACATTTCAATTAAAATGGTAGTGTGTTAAGTTTATAAAAAGAGGCAAATCCTAATAAAAACCTCAACACAAAAAACATCAACACAAAACACAATAAAATTTATAGAAAATAAATTAGATTGTTATCCATATCAAGGTGGATATGGAGGAGAAATAGTGCAGGGAAAACATAATTATATAGTTTACATGCCATTGGAATAGAAGAAAACCAAAAATAACTGTTAACAAATGTATGTTTTTTAAATCATGAATTGGATGAGCGTAAACATTTCGAAAGATCATAGAATTTAACCTTGGTTGTTGAAGACTTAACAGATGGTGGAGATTTGATTCCTTCTTGTTTGATTTTTTTGAGAGGTGGGCTGAAACAGGTATCATGACTGTGATTAAAGGTCTGACTTCCAGAAGCATTAGAGGCACACTACAAAAGTAAATTATAAGTTGTTATCAAAATAATAATTATTAAAAATGACCGTGATATGAAAAAAATTTGAACTGAGTATTATATAATGTATTCATACATTCCCAACTGAAGTAAGTTTCTCAGATGATTCTTCAATCTCAACATCGTCAAAAACCATTGTTGATCGACCTTAGTGATATTAAAGATAGGTTAAGAAACTATTGATATTTTAGACACCACACAAACAGCAAGTTAAAATGAATAACAATACCAAAAAAAGAAAAGACAATGAGTGCGTATAAAACAAATTATATATTGAATCAAGGTACAAAATCATGTAACAGTATTAAATGTTACCTTGAAACTCTCATAGAGTTCGAAACATGTTGGGTCATCGGTCGCATCTTTAACATTGTAGCTTCGAATTCCACGTTCTTTGTTATAAGCACCAACATCTATCTTAAACAACAGGGTCTTTAGTAAAAGAAGTTCCAGCTCTTCAGGATAATCATCATCTTCAAACAACGCCTTCATTAACTCATAAGCCGATTGGGTAAACTTCTTCACCATAGATTTGAAAACAGTGAAAGATGCTGTGCTGGTTTGATTTTCTACACGAATCGGCACTTTAAACCTGTTATGTAAAAATTTAAAGACAGACAAAGTATGATTAAAGAGATAAACTAATATTTTGCAAATCTATTTAGAATGTTTTGTAATTCACCTCACTACCACGTCCGGCTTATTGATACAACCGTAACACTTCCGTTCCAAGTTTAAAAGTTGATCAACGTCCAAGGTAAGATCACAGTTGGGGATAACAGGTTTAGCACTCTTGTTACACTTCTTGCAGGCAATGTAGTGCCAAGTGTCGTCGGGAAGAATGGTATTGATTGTGGCCTGAATAATATAAATGCCTTCCTACAATAATTTTAACAACAAAGTTGAAAATTAGATATATGTTTGGTTAAATACGGGTTCACAATATTTCATTCAAATGATTACCATGGACGGGTTCAAGCGATCTAAACCAACATACTGAGCCTTTTTAAAAAAGGAGTTTGGATCACGTGCAGAAGAAATTGACAACGAAGGAGCTAACGAACAAATGGAATCTTCAGAAGAATGGATTTGGGTGAGGCTACGATAACAATAAGCAAGTTAGTTATTGTAATTGAAGTATCAAACAATGTTCAATAGATGATTGCAAATACAAATTTACTAATAAGTTGTAGAATATTTGTTTTAAATGCACAATTAATGTACTCATTTATGGAGTGAACAAATGATTGAGCATTAAATCGAAATTGGTTTAGTTGTTTTGGGAACTACTATGTTTCATTAAGTGTTATTATTATGAATTAAAAAGTTGAATGTACAACAAAGTGAATTATTTACCTTTAGATCATTTATCAATAATAACATTTAATGAGTACTAATAAAATGATTTATTTATCTTATAATGGTTTTTAAATTTATTAATATACTTTGTAGAATAAATAAATGAAGACTTTCAACATGTTTATTTCAATTTATTACTTGAATGATTGAGTATCTACTAAATTTGTCTTATTTTTTTTTTTCGAAAATGGTTCAACTAAAAATAAATACAGAAAATAAGATTTGTCTTTTTATATTGAAATATATTGAAATATGTTAAATTTAACATAGATAAAGTATTGATTAATATTATAAAGTTAATTTTTTTGGTAATAATGTACCGTTGTCTAAACTCAATGATTTGCGGATGATCGGTGTCTATCAAAACGTTCGTGTTTTTCCAGTCGGTAGAAACTGCCAGTTTGTCTGTAGCATTTAATCACAAAAGAACATAGTATTAACAATCAATAAGATTACATAAAAGTTAATAATTGAAAGTAAGATCATCATATAAAAAAACCATATATTTATTGGTTAAAAGGAAAAATCTTGGTGCAGTTTGGTGACTCCAAAGTGGATCAATAAGATTACGGAAGCATCATCATCCAAAACTTTTCTATGGTTTTCGAAATCCAAGGAAAATTAACCCCATAAAGTTGCATCTAATTGCAAGCCACTATTTAAAAATGACTCAAAATAGGTCATGTATAAGTGTGTTATGGTTTTAAGAACATGTGTACACAATTTATTCTGAAAATGGTTTAAACTAAAAAGGTGTTATATATTACTCTAAATCAATGAGCTGAAGATTGATGTACTTGGACTTGAGTTCACCAGTGTTTCAAAAATTCTATACTTCAGAATAATTTACTACACGTCCAATAACATCTATAGGAACAAAAAAAAACAAATAAAGATTGTGTGACATTATAAAGTGTTCTAAGTAAAAGCAAAATAAATATTTAAAAAAAAAATTCAAAAAAATTGATATAATAAACATTTATTAACCTGCTGAAACTCCAACTTTAAGGCCTTTAGATCTTAAAACATCGAAAGGGGTGAAACTAAAAGCATTAGTTCCTCTCCATTCGGTTGGTGGGAATGGCACAATAGTTGTTTTCTTAGTAAACATGAGTTTGTACTCATGTTGGATATGTTTGGTCCGAAATTGTAGCGGACTATCAACTACAGCAGCATTAGAAATATAAAAGAAGCCCCATTCCCTAATGAGGTTATCAAATTTGGCCTTAAGGGAGTTACGAATGTTGATGACAATCTT